>NW_027468859.1:38055716-38123216 GCF_046254945.1 Alosa pseudoharengus | reverse complement strand
CCCATTGTGCTTTGCCATTACTTTCTTCATTGTCATATTCATTTATTCTTGTACAAATTCCATCCACCACTGACACACAGTGCAGAGACAGTATGGCTGCACACTCTGTGAATGGTGGCAGTAGGACCTTCTCCTTTGAGTTCCCTTCACACTGCAGCTCACCGTCACTCTTTACTGCCTCTCCCATTGTCCACCCTCTTCACAGAATTGCCCTCAAATGACAGCTGCGTTCAGAATGGAGAAAACGTTAAAAAAAACTCTCACTCCTCACTCTGCCCTGTTGTAACGGCCACTTACAACGGCCACTTTTTTTTTTGTCCTGCATGCCTGACTTCATGCTCCCTTCTTATCTCTCTCCCATGGATAGCTCCGATCACAACATGGCTGTGTCTCCAACCGCCTACTTGCACACCTCAAACGCTTAGCTTAAGTATACAGTTCAGATATTGGGACGATACTAACCATTGAAAAGTGGGCCCAACGCAAGTAAGCGCTCAGTGCACACTAGCCCATGATGCAGACACAGCCCATGATGCTATTCAGTTCTGACAGTGGGCCCTCTGAATCAAACATGCACTGTCTGCTCTGTCTGTCCCTCCCACCTTCTGAAAGACTTGCAGAATGGGAGATCAGGTATGTGTATGTATGACTCGTTTTGTATAAAAGCCAATACTAACCCTAATTGAATTGTGTGTGTGTGTGTGTGTGTGTAACTGGTACCGAAACACGCGTCCTTGACAGGTGCATCAAAAACCTCTTCTAAAAGCCTGTAACACTTAAAGATGCTTTCAAAGCTGTGATGAATTTAACAGACTTATTATGTACTTATTAGTATTATATGATTACAATTTTAGCGCTCTTTCATCCACTACTTACTTACTGGGGCGGTGATAGTGCAGTGGATAAGGAGTCATTTGTAAGGAGCTGGGCTAGCATGCAGTAGCCTGAAAAGCTGTGAGTTCAGTACCCAGGCTTCCACCGCTGTGCCCTTGAGCAAGACACTACCTAAGTTCCTCTTGGGACAATGGCCCTTGTAAAATAATTGAGATATTATAAGTCGCTTTGGGTAAAAGTGTCTGGCAAAAGAATACATGTACTTTGCCACTATCACCTGACTATCCTCACTGGATCTGCAAGGTAGGCGGCTGCATCATGTCCAACCTGTTTTATGTCCGCTGGCCTTACCATGCGTGTGTGTTTTTGTTTTTCTGTTCACTCTTTGTTGCTTGTTGTCGTTCCTCATTCATCCACCTCTTCAGCTGCTGCCCCAGCGTTCGCTCCAGCGTTTTCCAGGTGCTTGTCTTTTCCCCCCCCTCCCCTCCCCGACGTCACACATTCACCAGCGGGAGAAACTGGTGGCAGTGCAGCGGAGGGTGTTTTTGCCAAACATCATCAGGAGCTTTTGTGAGGACACAGACGGCCTTTCATGAGGCCGGGGGCAGACTGCCTGGGAGCACTCACCTTTTGTCAGCCGCTGATGCTGTCTGGACCAGTAGAGCACAGCAGCTGTCGGGGGTGTGTGTGGGGGGGGGGGGGGGTGTGGAGGAAGTGTGTTTACCTGGAAGACAGGTGAGCTCTGACAGCTGCATAACACATACACACACAATCATACACCTACATACTGTACATACAGACATGCACACATACACACACATACAGACACACACACACACACATTCACACCCACATATTTGCCTACAACAGTGTAGCTCCTCTTATTCTCCATACATTTGTTTTGTGTGACATTGTCATTCATAAAAGTTATTGTTATAGTGCAGTGGTTTTCAAAGTGGGGGCCGGGGCCGCGATGGGGTGCAACAAAAGCAACAAATAAATACATTTGAAAATGTTTTAAATATACCTATTACTATGAGAATTGTTATACAATGCCATTATAATAATGTGACGCATATCTGAACATTATATTTCCCATGATAATGACTTATATATAGATAAAATACTAGTAGAGTGATAGCTCTCATATACTGTAGCAGAAAGCCCCAAATACAGTTTTTACACACTGTGCTCCATCGCGAAGTGCTTGTGGCTAAAATAATTATTAGGATTAGCTTAATGTATTTTTACATTTGCCGTAGTATTGTCGATGGGTTTAATAACACATCAAAGGGGTCCTTGGCCAAACCCTGGTGGTATTTGGGGGGCCTTGTCGTGGAAAAGTTTGGGAACCCCTGTTATAGTGTATTTGTGGACGTTGTCATTCATATTAGCTAGAGTGATATTCTGGTAACACTTACTTGAATGTATCTACATAAGAGTGACATGACACTGTCATAACCCTAACCCTAACTTGTCATGACAAAAAACAAATTATAGTTGGCATTATTGGTGTGAATGGCCCTTTACAAAAACATTTCAGCCTAAAATCCTGTAAGATCAGTAGATTCATGAAGGTTGTCCAATTGCATTGGACCATATCAATTTGATATATGAAAAATGAATTCATTTTGAAATGGTGTATTAGTATCCCATTAAATTGATTTTCTGAATGACCTTCTCTTGTATACTTTCTTGCATTCTTTATGAAATGGGATTCTTTATAAAATTAGATTTGTTTTAAGTCAGTGTAGAGCTCCATGTCTTTTCCATAACATCAAACATTCCTGTAAATTGATCTGTTGTGCTTTTTACCTGTTGTAACCTTCCTTTCATTCTGCCCTCTCATGGCAAGACAGACGCCCTCTCCACAGGCGGCACACCGAGTTAATAACAAAGCTCTTATCTCAGAGCCCATCTCTGTTAAGGGAATTGAAATAACATGGCCCCTTGTGTATGTTAGTTCCATTTCAAGTTTAGGGCACTCAGAAAAGTCATAGTTTTCTCTCATACATACACACACACACACACACACACACAAACATACACACACACACACATATCTCTCTCTCTCTCTCTCTCTCTCTCATTATCTCACTTTCTTCTCTCTCTCTCTCTGTCTCCTCTTTTTTTCTCTATTTTGAGGGTCCACAGACTGTCTGGTTAAAAGATGTTTTACTTCAATGTGACCCAAGTTTCCAGCAAGTAGCTATAGCACCAACCTCAGTGCTTCCACAGAAGAGCTCCATGGCATTTTGATGGGGGCCCATTCTGGCAGGGGGATGCCAAAGTCCTCTGGTCCAGTTTGGACTCATTTCCTCCCGGGTCTAATTTTACGATCTCACTCACGGGCTCCTGTTGATTCTGTGTGTTTGCTGCCATCGTCACTGATTATTCTGTCATTTCCAGCCTCTCTGCTTACTGTGAAAGGCAAAACTGGAAGGATGAAGTAGAAACGTTTTTAATGTTTGATAGTGATAAGGAGCGTCCGCTGGACACAGGCACCAGGTGCGGCAGAGCCTACACTAGACCTAAGACAACAGATGTGAACCATAGATTATCCCTACCACATTTGAGTGAATGTAGTTTCAGTTTGTGTGTTTAGTTTGATCATACACAAGTTTGTCTCTGTTGTATTCATTAAAAAGGTTAAGGATTAAAGTAACTTTACACTCTTTATTTATTTATTATGCATGTGACGGGTATCTGTGTGTGTGTGTGTGTGTGTGTGTGTGTGTGTGTGTGTGTGTGTGTGTGTGTGTGTGCTTGTGTGTGTGTTGGTTCTCTGGACTCCATCTGACACAAGAGGTCATGAAAATAGTGCCTCTCAAGAAAATAAATTTGTTTTGTTTTTGAGAGTGAGGGCTCAGACACCATTAATTAGTTTGCTCTTCCTCTTCAAACTTGGCCATCCGTTTGTTCCAGCTCTGAAAAGACTTAGCATGCCCACGCCTGTTCTGTGCCACTCGTTTCCCTTTCTATTCATCCGTCCATCCATCCCTCCCCTCTCTTCTTTTTTTTCCCTCTTTTCCCTCTCAAATACTCAGTGTGAATAGTTGCAGATAGAGAGGGGCGGGCAAAAAAAAAAAAAAAAAAAAAAGCAGTTGGACTTGAAATGTGGTCTTGCTTTGGTGGCGGAGGCAAACACTGTTGTGTTTCCCTGAGCCATGGCATAACTGGACTTGTTTGCGGTTGGCCCTGACATCGGCCCTGACTCCAAAACACCTGTGTTTGCACTCTGGATTTCCCCAATCTGCAAGGAAAAAGGCCCCGGCGTGTCACATGGTAGCCAGATAGTGGAGACTGGGAATACAAAGGGGCCGGAGGGCTTTTAGAACAGTTAATGATTAATGGTCACCTCCCCTCCGCTTTGTCCTAGGCAGCCGGGGAAACAGCAATATTACACCACTGCATGGCTTGGGGAGAAATATCAGGGTGAAATATTTTTGTTGAGCAGCAACATTAGGATGGCATTGCTTTTTGTCATCATTAAATATTCCTTTTGAAAAGCATAAAGAGCTGTGTTTTTGTTGTTACTTTTTGTGCTATCTCACTGGCTTCTGCTGTGTCTGTCATAGAGTCAATAAAATGGGTCACTGCACCATATTGGCAGAGAACAGTGAGCTGAATAGTGAGCCCCTATAGAAAAACGCTCTTGAGAAGACGGTCAATTCGGACCCCAGAGAATGAAGTTTAATTCCAACTTAAATGAGGGCTTTTCGCTCGATGGGTCCAGCCTCAGTTCCAAGGCCCATGAGGAATAGTCTCCCTCTAGGTCTCCACATAGTGATAGTTAATTAAAAGAGGCCCTCGTTCTCTCCTCTCATCCATGGCCTGAATGAACGCAAGGCCAAAGCTCTGGGAAACACTTTTGCACTTGTCAAGAGCTGCCTTGACAGCCAGGAGGGAATGGGTGTTCTGCACGAAAAGATGGTTTAAGGTCGCTTGTTTTGTGCAGGGCTTTGTGTGTGTGTGTGTGTGTGTGTGTGTGTGTGTGTGTGTGTGTGTGTGTGTGTGTGTGTGTGTGTGTGTGTGTGAGTTTCAGTATAGATATAAAACGAAATGTTTTGTACATCAGGCATATCTATTTCCATAGCATGTCGATCCATAGCATTGGCTTTTGCAGCAAGAATTAGATTTTGCTTTGGCCAAAACTAAAAGAAAAGTAAAAAACAAAAACTCCTGTAAAACTTTTGAATACCAGTAAGCAAACAGAAACAGCCCATGCCTGGAGACCTCAAGACCGACGAGACAGTCGGTCAGTCAGTCATTAACCATGCCTACTCCCTGACTCGCAGACTATAGCTTTACATCGAAGGAGACCTCGGACGACCTGATACTTAAAAGAAAGAGGAGAGGTTGAGCGTGATAAGACTGGGTGGGTCCCAGTGAGTCTACAGGCTTTTAGCTGAAACCCTGTCGGACACAGAGGAGCCGAGAGTCTAGATCAATCGCATAGATTTCACAAAGGTCACACAGCCCTGCTTTTACACTGAAGCTGACGAGACTGGTGACATGATGACATTTTATGCACTATGGACCCCCAAAAACGCCCATGCCTTGAAACGTTGCATAACTTGTGACGTGTAAACACATTAAATCACTATGGTTACATGAATGGTTTCAGAAAGCAAGTCGATTTTATGTACAAATTTAAGTAGTATTTGCACAGACGTGGAGCCACATGTCTGCCAGATTTTATGGCTTTAGGATCTTCTGATTTTTATTGAGCCACGCCCTTCACTATCAAGGACCACCGTTTGTTTTGTTTGTTTCACGTGAAACTGTGTTTCAGGGTTAGATAAACGACAGGGATTCCTCCCCAGTTCTGCTTCAGTGTGGCTTTTACACACCATGGTAACCGTGGGTAGTGGTGGCCTACACTGCAGCTGTGGTATTGCTCCACTGATTTTACTACATGTTTTGGAAGACTTGATATGAGCCCTATGAAGAACCGAATTGTTTTTTGGAATGTTAGTTTACACCCATGGGGTAAAATATCTACCATGGGGTTACCACAAATGACAAATATTTTCAGATATTTTGGGACTACAGTGTTTACTCCTTGAGGACAGAAATGATTGAATGTATAATATGTTTGATGCATTTGAATTCTGACTCTTTGATAGCTTCGATTATAACTCAAAGCAATTTCCTTCACCCCAAACAATAGGAGCCTTTGTGACCCTGCATCAGGTTATCCCAACCAATATTTGACAAAGTCACATCATTTCAACCAAAGGACAGATGCAAAGAAACCCAACTAATAGATCAAAATCTAAATCTTAAAAACAACAAAGTCAGCATCAAAACTGACATCTCAGGTGTGCCAAATGCTCAGAAATAGAACATGCGGCTCAATCAAAGGTTCGTAAAGAACAGGTAGAGATGGATGGCTTGTTAAACATTGGCCACATACCTCTGTGGAGCCATCAGTGGGTCAAACGTGTCTTTCTGTGAGGGCATTGTCTTAGGTGGCCCCCAACAGATAGGCCTTCCATTCTGTATTCTAAGGTTTCTTCCATCAGCTTCATCAGTCCTGTGTCATGTTCATGCAACCAGTTTTGCAGGTGCATTTGTTCAGAGAGAGTTATTGTGCAATATCAGAGTGAGTTATTGTGTAATATATAAAGTGAAGTGCTAAAGTTAAAGCGTCTGCTGAACATTACGTGGCGATACTATTTCTTCCTCGAATCACTTCTTGTGTGTGCATCCGTGTGAATTGTTATTACACATGTCCATGCTCTCCTTGCTCTCTGGGCACCTACAGTATTTATGAGCATGTAGCATGAATGCATGCAGTAGAATAGACTGATATTCTACTCAGTCTTTCAGTGTGTGTGTGTGTGCGCGTGTGTGTGTGTGTGTGTGTGTGTGTGTGTGTGTGATGCAGTATATGAGTGTTACAATGTTATGTATTAATTTGGCCTTGTTCCATCTATATCTATAATTTCCTATTATGAACTTTTGTTGCATTTATTGAATATATCTACCCAGCACAAAATCAGTCAATCTTACGTGCATCACACCTTCCCCCTGAAACACACAGGAATGTTTGAGTGAGTCATCGACCTCTCTCGTACACCCAATGCTTTGTGTTCCAGAAGGTGTTTGCTGAAACCTCAAGCTTACAACTCAAATAAAGGAAAATTCCAGTCCAAAGCCATCCAGCTGTGGTCCAGTTCTGGCGGAGTTTTTTCAAGGCCCGTGGCAAGCAGGTGAATAAGGGGACAAGTCCGTTTCACAGTAAGGGCATCATAACACACATAGACAGCATACAACACTCAGAATATCATTATCATATCATTTTATGTTGTGTTGTCTATAGCAACATATCTGAAACTGTGTTACTATTGAACAGCTGTTCATTATATATTATAGATGATATTCAGTTATTTGACATGAGTCTTACTGTTATGTAAAGTATTCATGTCAATGTGAGCTATGCAAGTTTTAACAGGGAAGTAAAGTAATTTCCAGTCATGTTATTGGTGCGTTTCCAGGAGACAGAAAAAAGCATGCGGTATGCATTCAATAAATACCAGCGGCTCTGTCTTAAGCGTGAGCTGTGCTAAGACACCCTGTGCGAGGCTGGGGTTGGTGCTGAGCTGTTGAGCTGCTCTCTCTGGCCCCCAGCGGCTCATTTCATGGCCCTGAGAGGAGTGAATAGGTGCTGAAATGGCAGCGGCTCAGCCACGTTTCAGTGGCAGTGGTGCGTGGAGCAGGGTGGACTCCCAGAAGCCCGCGGTGCACTGCCCAGACTCTCTGTCTCTCTCTCTCTTTCTCTCTCTCTCTCTCTCTCTCTCTCTCCATCTCCTAGCTCATGTGCTGTCTGCCCCCGTCTCTGTCTCTCTCTGTCTGTTTGCTGTCCCACAGCCTCTCTCTGTCTGTCTGTCTCTCTGTCTCTCTCATTATCTTGTGTTTCTTTCTGCTCTCCCTATTACCTGTCTCTTTATCATCCTCCTGATCTTTCTCTCTCTCTCTCTCTCTCTCTCTCTTTCTCTGCAGACACTTAAAGAATCATTCTCACTATGCAGGGTTATGCCATGTCAAATGTCAGTCACACCAGTCATCGCTGCCAAGATCACCTTCCCAAGGTGAAGTGCTGGTTTCTGCCACACCCTACATCTTAAGCCAGAGTAGGGAAACAAGAATCACACTTCTATGTCTTTATAAGGTATGTCTGTCATGATATTGTACTGTATATGATACTGTGGAGAAAATGTGTTTAACAAGTTTGATGCATTTGAATTCTGACTCTTTGATAGCTTCGATCATAACTCAAAGCAACTTCCATCACCCCAAACACATAATTTCATCCAAAGGACAGATGCAAAGAAAATGTGGCGAAAATGTGTTGCCTGTTCATGTTTGATTTCTCAGTTTCAAGTAACATATTGAAATTAGCGCATAAACAGTAAATATATATATATATTGGTTAGAGGTAGCTTATTGTAACAATTTGCCGTTGTTATATCATCCTACACTATATTATGTAGCTAAGATAAACTCTGCGTTAAAATCATATGGCATATGCCTAACTGTGGATGTGAGAGATGTGGCTATGATATGGTAACGTCCTCACTCCCTCTAGTCTCCATCTGTTCTGAATGTCCCTCTCTGTCCTCTCTGTGTCTGACTCTCCAGTTTATCAGTCACAAAGTTCTCCTCCAACTGATAAGACTGTCCAGAGCTCCTTTTATGGCACGTTAATCAGTCTGCAGTGTAGCCGCAAACTGGCCCTTATCGGAAAACCTCCCATCGAATTAATTCACATAGGTCAGTTAAGCCTAAGAGGGGGAGACCCTGTGGAGGGTATATGACAAAAGGTCCAATTGGAGGTCAGGTGGACAAGGGAAACTGTTCTAATCCTCTGCTCCTCTTAGAATGTATTTTGTTTTGTTTAAAGTCATATTGTGTTGTATTTTTTTGTATGGTCGTTGGACATTTTATAGTAGCCTACTATTGTATAAATGTAGTTGCTCTTCAAAATTAACTGAATCAAGTTTCAAGTCCTTTAGTGAGTCATATTAATAATAATACTTCATTTGCCAGTCAAATCCATGAAAGCATTTCTTCAAAAGCGTCCTTGTTTTGAAAGGATGTTGGTTGGTGTGACTCACTGTTGTACATCCTATACACCTAGACAATTGGCACATTATCAAGTTTGCTGATGACTCAGTTATTGTCAGCCTTCTCAGTGCATATGAAAATGAAAACACTGCTTCTGTGTGCAAGAGAGGCCAATAACGACTCTTTGCACTCAGGAAACCTGGTGGACAGAACATTAATGATGTTGTTCTATAAAACTTTTATTGAGTCTGTCCTGACATTTTCTATCAGCTGCTGGTATGGCAACCTCGCTACCAAGGATAAAAATGTGCTTTCAAAAATTTTGAGTGTGGCCAGCAAGATAGTGGGTAGGAAGTTCAGTAGCCTTTCTGACATTTTTAATAAACAGATTTTTTAAAAAGCCATGTCTATCTGCAAGGACACAGCTCCTCCTCTGTATGGAGAATGCATGGTATTACCATCTTGCTTATGTTTTAGCACCCCCATGACTCTTAAACAGAGACACAAAAAGTATTTTATTCCTCTTTCCATACAGGCACTTAACTCAGCTAAGAGGAGGTGACTCCCCCCCCCCCCCCTTTTATCTATTTATTTCATCTTTATTAGTATTAATTGGTTTTTATTTCTTATCATTGTTTATTACTTGTATTTTCACTCCAGCACAACTCTGCAACTATGTATTATTTTACTCAGACTGAAGCTGTTGTTTTCTTATAAGTGTTAATTGTGGTGTGGTTTGTGTTTGCCCTTTTTGGGACAAAGAATAAACTGAACTGAACGGAACTGAACTGAACTGAACTCAGAGGCGGAGTGCTGGGGATATGGCTGACTGCTGTTTCAGGGAACAATCCTGATTTTCCAGTACATGGAGCATGAGTTAAGCGTAACGTTAGTGCCAAGTTGGCTTAGATATGTCTCTTTCTCTGTCTCTCTGTTTCTCTGTCTCTCTCTATCTCTCTCTCTCTCTCATTCTTCTGTCTCTCTCTCTATCTCTCTCTCTCTCTCCCTTTCTCTTTCTCTCTCTCTCTCTCTCTCTCTCTCTTAAACGGCTTTATTGGCATGGCTGTATACAATATTGCCAAGCAATATGATGTGTATGACATCACCAAACTTTTCTTTCTTTCTTTCTTTCTTTCTTTCTTTCTTTCTTTCTTTCTTTCTTTCTTTCTTTCTTTCTCTCTCCCTCTCTCACTGTCTATGTGTGTGTGTGTGTGTGTGTGTGTGTGTGTGTGTGTGTGTCTGTGTGTGTGTCACTGTGTGTGTGTATTTGCATATGTGTGTGTGTATTCATACGTATTCATGTACTATAGGGATGATTCTTCCTGAGAAGGTTCATCATGCATTTCCACGGTTGGCTGCGTATCATTTTGCAGGACCGACGTGTGGCTGAAATACAAATGCTTCCTGCACCGTGGTTTGTCCTGATCAGTACAGATCCCCTCACCTCTCCTCTCCACTCTCACTTGCAGTGGGGATTTGACATTGTCCCCCTCTCATCTACAAACACTCAACATTCAACAAGATCGCAGTCAATAGCCTTTTCCATATCCAAACCCCAGACTCCAGTGGGACTGAGCTCCACCACCAAAGAGGAGTCGCTTGTCCTCTATATCAGTGCCAGTCTCGGGGCTGTCAGGTGAGCGCAGATGGGACTGCAGAGCACATCTGCAGAAAGAAAGTATTAGAGGTAGAAGCCAGCTGTGCTCCTTATCTGGTACACACACACACACACACACACACACACACACACACACACACACACACACACACACACACACACACACACACACACCACAGACAAAAGGCTGCCGAAGACACACTGCACTAAGATTCATGGGAAAAGCCATTGGCCCGCCATTGTTGCTGCCCTTCTGCTGAGCAAATAGTGCAAACTGTTCATTCCCTTTCTCCTGCCTCTCCCATTCTCTCCGTGTCAGCACATTGTTTGTGCCCTTGCATTTCATTCAGACGTGGAGGGGGGGGGGGGGTTTGGGGTAAAGATTGCGATTCTCGGGGCCCAGTGAGCAAACAGTCCAGGGAAGAGGAGGCTGCTGCCGCTCGCCTCTCCCTGTTCCCAGGAGAACCAGCCTTTTAATTCGGCCCCCAAGCTGTCAGCGGATCCAGAAGTTGGTGTCAGGATGCTGAATTAATTGCTCTAAACTGATGGGGGCTGGCCATCTTTATCACCAAATGTTCGGCAGGATGTTTCCTCGAGATTAAAGAATGTGTTTCACAGCCCCCCCTCCATCTCCCCCACACAAAGTCAGACTTGGCACAGATCAGCTGTTTATTGACTGAATGCTGTCTGCCTCATACATCAAATCTATAGAAAGGCATGAGAAACTATATTAATGTTTTAAATCACCTGGTTACCTTATTTGAAATTGTATATTATCTCGACAGAACACAAAGAGCAAACTATAGATGTTTTTTTATTTATTAGAGGATGACTTTATAGATGCCCTTACCATTTAAATTTGAAATGTAGATTGACATTCTTAAAGGAAAATATATAATATACTTAAGACCATCTACACATATGGGAATAGTCAGCATTCTTCCTTAACACTAAAAAAGGTAGTCTCCTCTGTCATGGCCTCCTCTGGGGGTCTTTCAGTTGCTAATAGAGAAACGAGGTCCCTGAAAGGCGTAGATGTGGATTGGGAGGCCACAGATGAGATGAGGGCATAGAGAGCCCCAGTGCTTAATACAGCAGATCATAACAAAGCACTCAACACCCTGTTCCCTGTCACCCCTGACTAAGTGATGGGCGCCAGGGGACTCTGCCTCTACAACCAACACACAGCCTCAGCTCGCACCAAAGTGGGACGTTTCAATAGACTTTTTCCTTCCACAAAAACATAGAGTAATAATATGTCATCCAATTAAATAGTTCATAAATAAAAGCACTCATTTAACAACTTTATGGACAATTTCAACTGCATAAAGAATCAGGTGCGTTCCTAAGGCATTTCTGGTGGCACAGAAAACAACACTTAGCTAATGGCTAATGGTAACTTAGGTACAAAGAAAATGTAAAAGTTGAGTTGACATTTTGTAGAGCATTAGCCATAAAGTCTGATTCATTTTCATTTCAAAGTGATTTTGGACATTTCAGTCGGAAACCCTCTAGCAACAGATTTAAACGGTCTATAAATTGTGAGTAGCCTATCGGTTAGGGCCTGGATTGGAAGGTTTATTACCATTTTTGTTCTCTAAATATTGCCCTGTAAATATAATATAATTAAAAAATAGTCCATACCATGTATATTTTCATTCATAATCAGGGTTAATACAGTTTTGTTGTATCACACACAGGGATGTGATTTCATCAGCTTATTCATATAAGTAAACCAGTTTTGAGGGCAACTGGTCCAAAATAAAGGGGTGTACATTTAACAACAATCCATTGTCCACTGAGGTAGACTGCATGCCAGTTGTGGCCTGTTCTGTCCATTCACTGAGCCCATGGGTGCTGCTGCAGGTCACATTCTTTGCCCGTGCCTTACTGCTGGTTAAAGTGTGAAGCTCCACAGCCCGTTTGATTGCTGTATTGATTGATTTATTGACTGACAGGTTGATTGACTCTTTGCACAGGTCGGTGTCAGCTTGGGAGAGCGTTGCTGTCTCTCCTTCTCGCCCTCTCTCAGGTCAGGGCTGGTTCAGGAGGAACCGCCCCTCTCTCTCTCTCTCTCTCTCTCTCTTTCTCTCTCTCTCAGGAAACTCAATGGGCACTGTTGACACAGGCCCCATTGAGAGAGGAGTGCACCTCTTCAGTCATGCTTGGCTTGAACATGGTCAAACTGCCCATCTATGAAAGGCCAGTCAAGGGGCAGGAATGTCACACCAACCTGCCAGAGCGGCTGGCCAGACGCACTCTCACCCCTCAGCCCCCTTGCCCCCCCCCCCCCACCACACACACACACACACACACACACACACACACACGCACTGTCTCTCACTCACTCCCTCGCTCCAACACATCCCTCACATGGCGTGGCACCTTCTTTCTTTCTCTTCTCCCCCCTTTGACGAGAAAATATTTTATGGCCTCTCAGATTCTTGAAGAGGCCACTGTGCTTGTGCGTAAGAGCTGAATCAACACTGCAGTCATGGTTCCTGCAGGGCTGCTGATGTTCGAGATGGTGCGCTTGTTGTCCCTGTAAGGATGGACTTGTTGTGTATTTTGCTCCACCTACTTTCATGATGAATCCATGTAGCCTACATGAGAAAGCTGATTTTTTTGAAAATGCTAAATCATCTAAGCTCGATATATCCTCTATAGACCCTTTCAACAATAAAAACAAAAACAATGCTTGAACATTCTATTTGGGCCCCAATCTACTTCCTCTGCATTAAAGGTCCAGTATGTAGGAAATAATGGAAAATAAACTGTAACCATTCCAAAAATGATCACCATATGTTGTCAGAGAGTGAGGAAACACGATGAATTGAAGTAATGGCTTATTTGACAACATTAGGCCTACTCTAACCCGTGAAACCCGTAAAACCCATGAAAAAAAATCAGTTAAGGGGCGGAATCTCTTGGAATTTTCGTTTATGTTTTGAACGATTAATTTTAGAATAGCGTATTAATAATGGGCTAGCGCGTCCTCCTATTTGGGTTGCCAAATTAGCAAAGGCCAACTGTCAACAGCTGTCAGTTGTAGTCATGAACGCCTACAAGAGGCGGGCAAATTTCCAAAATTAAAACAAGAAACAAATTAAGTGGACATCGGAGGAGCTTCCTGAGATGGTGACGTCTTCGTCAAACTAAGAATATCAAGTCTGACGCAGAGCTGGCCATATTTCTCCACAACAGGTAGCCTATGCTAAACTTCATCTGCATCGCTAACTTCAGCTAAATATGTTACGTTGGTTAGAGAGGTATTTTTTGTTTTCACTGTTTCCGTAATGTGTAGCTGGGTCATGGTTGGAGAAACGTTAAAGCAGCTGCAGGTCAACTAACGTTAGCTAAGTCTTCATTACATCTGGCAACCCAGAAGAGGCTCGCGTCTGGTAGTCTTGAGAATGTTCACCAGTGTTTTGATTTTGGCCTACAGAACGTTCGTTAACAATCCTACAAATCGCACCTTTAAGATAACATATGGAATGTTAAAAGGAAGTCTAATGGGGCCAACTATGATGCTGATAATGGAACTCTCTTGAAAGGGTCTATAGATAGAGCCTTGTAGATCTCAATCAAGGTCAAGGTATACAGTTTTGAGTATAATTTTCAGCACTATTTTTCTCAGATAGTTATATGCAAACAGACTTAGTTAATAGTTTTGATGACAACCCATTTTTTTTGGCCTATATAAAGTGTTTGTGATAATATGGATGTATTGTCAATACTGTGCTCCAACATTGCTGTTATTCAGGACTAATATTTCTAATTGTTAAAGTAAAAAAAATAAAAAAGCATGGTGGCTATTATTGTTGTTATTATGACATTATTATGTTTGTTATCGTATGTGTATTTCTATTTCTGACGATAGACTATATTTTGTATGTTCCTGCATAGCAGTCAGTCAGACAATAGGACATTTCCTTTATCAAATCCATCTATAATTTTTGTTAAATCCAGCATGACCTTCAGAATCTTACAACTGTTATTGCTGTGATGCCTCCACCTGACGTACAAATATGTGGTTATAATAGGATTAGATGATGTTTAAAGGCTGCCTGCAAAGAAATTAAGGCATCTGAAAAGGGAACTCAACCATCACCCCGGAGACCACTCCACTTGGGTGTTCCAGGCAAAATCTTCGTTTGTTTTTCAGTAGCTGGACAAGTAGGCCTAGCCTTTATAGCGTGGCTATCACACTTCACGTTATTCCTAAAAGAACAACAGCCAAATGTTATAGTAATATATGCATCGTATGATAATATTCTCAGTGAGCGCATGAGGTCGACACGAACCGTGCTCTTCTTTTTGGAAACGAACAGCCTCTAGATCCAAGAGACGGGTCATGGGGCAATATGCAAACACTTTGGATCGCAGAAACTGTTGTGAGAGCGAGGTCAGCAAAGTAAAAAGATAAACACACTGACGAAACGAAGGTGGGGGTGTTACTAGTGGTGCATGCCATTATAAAGATTTGCTGCTTGCGTGAGGAAATTGATAAAATGCAATGTTTTGCGTAAGGAAAATTGCATATAGCCTAACAGGCAAACTTCAAGTTTATACAGTGCGGCCGCCAGCATTTAGCCCATGCATAGATAAGAATATTTAGTGCATAGGTGGATTGATGTGACATATTAGCCTAATGTCAGATTATTTTGGAGTATCTAAAATGACATGGTTTTATAGCCTTGAAAACACCTCAAGTTGATCTTTGAGGGTCTGAAAATTGCATAATCTTCCCCGGACTGCATAAATAAATGAAACGCGTATACGTTGTTTCCAGTTAACATCAGTACCTCTGTTGGACCATTGTACATCACGGCAAGTTCCACTTTTATGGCCACACACGAATTTCCCATTCTTAATCATAATTATTCAGAATTAATCATTATTATTATTAGTAGTAGTAGTAGTAATCGTAGTAGTAGTAGCAATAGTAGCCTATTTGTTACCATTATTATTCATATTATTATTCATATTAATAGTCCAGAGATGTAACTACATAATAGGCTATTACGATTTTTAAACATAGCCTACATTTAAGGGGTAGCCTACATTTCCCTTTTCGTCATGTCTGTTAAGTCCTATTTCTTTTCTCACAGAGCTCCTTAGAAGAATTTACGGTGTGCAATTGCATAATTGTCGCTAAAATACCTCATGCGCGCATCTTAGAGGAGCGCATGAGCTTACATTATTTAGTAGGCTATGTCCGCTGTTGACATCGGCATGTTCCGAGGCAATAACGGGCCTCTCAGCCTATTTTGACACAGGTCAAAGATGTTTAATTCTGGTCCATAAGAAGGCCGCGGCATGAGTTTATCTTATCTTATCTGTTCGCCTCAGCTGGGGCAAGCGTTAAGTGGTTTAAAGCTAACCTCCAGACAATGTCTGTGAGATTCCTAACTTAACAAGTTGAAGCACCACACTTGTGGATCATTCTTGACAGATATTGGTTCATTTACGTGACCCAGACACACCCTGCTCTCCAGACCTGGTTTGCAAGTGTGTGTGTGTGTGTGTGTGTGTGTGTGTGTGGAGAGAGGGGGGGGGGGGGGGGGGGGGGTTGTTAGAAAATCATTTATTTGATGTTTTTGTTAATCATAATTAGATTTTTGGAATTTGAAGCTAGGATGAACAATGGGCAATACAGTATTGCGTTTAGGAACATAAATGCGCATATTACTGTCTACTGAAGTCTAGTGAACTTATTATTGTATTAGCCTATTGTATCTTTCGTGTATTGTTGCGACTTGGCCTAAGTGAACATGTTGCGAAGTCATGCTTTTGCATTCGTGTTGTTTGGTCTTATCTCATGCCATAGTCACAGTCTTGAAATTATCCATGGGTAGGCAAAACAACAAATAACGACTTCAAGAATGATCTAATTTAATAAAGTCTACTTTCATACAAGTCATAAATAATACATAAAGATGACAATGTTGCCAAATTCATTACACCACTTGAGTTATAAAAACTGATCATATAAAAAGAAACAGCCCTACACATTGTAGGGTAATACACGAAATTACAATGATGTCAACAAAACATGGGGTGAACATCTTCAAATCATTTGGCACAGGGAAATGTCACCAATTTACAAATATACAAATTGTTGCCTAAAAACAGTTCATCATAGGCAGGTGATTTAAGATGAATTCATTATTGGCCTGGAATACACACCTTGGTAGTAGGCAGTGTCCGTGGGTATTGATGACTCTAAGCATGCTTTCGTTGACATTGACCCCATTGACAGCGCACCTGTCATAGGTGAACCATAGCCGGAGTAATGCATCATCTGCTCGTAGGTCTTGAGGTCCATTTTATGGTGCTGCTGTTCCGAAGACATTAGGTTGTTGATGGAAAAGGGGTGGTTGAAAGAGTAGTGGTGTTCCGGCTTCAGATGGGACTCGTCCACCAGCACGGAGTGATGCTGTGACAGAAGGTGGTGCGTCTGCGGTAATGGGGAGGCCGATTGCTCCGGACTCACCGGCCCTCTTGATTTCAACTCAGCCGTGGCGCTCTTTAAGTCTTTAGTCGATGGGCTGGGAGAATCGTTACCGTTACAGCTTTCAGAACTGCTGTTTGATCCACCCTCCATGCTTTTCCGAGATGACTCTTTGCCACTGCCCATTTTCTCACATTTGAATCGTTTTTGCCTCCTCAAATAACAACCGTTTTCAAACATATTTCCCGAGTCTGGGTGAAGGGTCCAAAAAGAACCCTTCCCCGGCTTATCCGGAGACCTGGGCACTTTGATAAAACAGTCGTTGAAAGACAATGAGTGACGAATGGAGTTTTGCCATCGTTGCTGGTTTTGTCGATAAAAGGGGAAAAGATCCATGATCCACTGGTAAATCTCGTTCAGGGTTAACATTTTACTAGTCGACTGCTGTATGGCCATTGTTATAAGCGAGATGTAAGAGTAAGGAGGCTTTGCGTGCGTATAACTGCGCCGGTATGTTTTTGGATCTCTGGATCTCACGGTTGACTGTCCATACATGGGGCTCATCACGTTCATGTTTGAGTATGAGGCCAATGCATTCATGGATGGAGGAGGTCCGTTTATGGGGCTCATACTGGGGTTGAGTGTCGCACCCATACCAGCTAACCCGGTTCCCATGGCGTTCATGCCCCCGGCGCCCGGTGACATCCCCGCTACTCCATGGTTCACGCCCGTATTCACGTAAGACATGTTCATTGACCCGGCTGTCATGTTAGCGGTGGAGCTCATGCCGGTCATCCCCATGTAGGTGCCCATGGAGTTCATTCCAAATCCGCTGTTCATGTTTCCCACTGATGTATAACACTGAAAAAGAACAAGATCACATTTAGAAACAAGTTTTAAATGGTATATTAAACCTAGGCTACGAATAATGAGACTCTACGCCATTTCGGACCACATTTCAATCACAAAGTAGCCTAGTTTCAAAATGTTTGGCAAATAAGCTATATGGTAAAATGGAATAATCAACAATGGTTTGTTTCGTATTCTCTTAAGTAAATACCTTACTTGAGGACTTTGTGAATTTTACTCATAACAAATTGATTCTGTGGGTATTTTAGATAATAAATATTTGTTGAGAAAATTGTCAGGCAACCGCCTTCTTCACGCGTAACATTTCAGAGTATAGTCTCTCGAAATGTTTGGAGAGGTTTTGATGGCCTCTCAAGTCAATATTTGATCGCAAAGTTAATATTATCTCTGGGCTAATATTGTTTAGCATTTAGAGACACGGGAATATATATACACTCTACCAACCTCGGGTTCTGCGTAGTAGGTACTCCAGTCTGAATGGTCGTGTCCTTCCATTTTAACAGCACCGAGCATTGTGCAGGTTTCTAAAATAAATCCCCGACAATCTCTCCAGAGAAAGTTACTTTGTAAAACCGCTGGCAACCTTTGTTCCTTGCTGCGCTCTCTCTAGGGCAGGAATCCGTTCGTATTTTGCGCACAGACCCTTGCGTGGGCTACCACACCGCTGGTGACAGGGATGAGAGTGTGACGTTAGCACCCAGCCGTGTTGTGGTGAGGCACAGGACTGTGCGCTGCTCTCCAATCCTCACTGCTTCTCAGCCCTATTTGAATAATCTCCTCACACCTAGGCACAAGACCCCCTCGCAAAGATTGCCTATTGTGCACCTGCGCTGGCAAAAAAGAACAGCCACTTTGAAAAGATTCATTAGGTCAAATCTGATTGTTTTCTTTCAAGACAAAGGGTGTAAAAGAATTTAGACTAAAAGGACTTTGCATTGAACCATGTAGCCTGTCAGTCATTGTGCTTCTTTTAGTCGAGAGAATGTGGATTCTTTTTTGTCGATCAGTGTGGTCTTGAATGATGTGTTTGTGATATGTTAGAATAATTTCAATTCGTTTTGTAATAGGTGTACGCAATTATGTAATCAAATTGCAGCAACGAATGGGGAATTATTAAATAATTCAAATAAACTAAGGGTCCAATGTTACATTTCGATGCTAAACTCTTTTTTCCATTTTCATAGACCTGTGTTTCTAGCATGACCCATTTGATCTAACGAGTCCACCATTGAAATAAGCTTAAATGTTGATCAATAAACGCTGTTGGAACAGACAAGCAGACATTTTAAGACACTGACTTCTGTTTCGAAACACAAACAAACTAACAAAAGGCACATTTATTATGATTATAATTAATGGATGCCATACACATATTGAATTGCTTTTAAATTCGAAGAAGAAATAACATTAACATTCGGTAAACTTATTTGTAAAAGTGCAGTGCCTACTACTGCTTGATGGCTTTAAAACCCAAGCAAAAATATTATTGTAGAGTAACAGAGAGCGTGTGAGCCTAAGGCAAATGTAGGGCAATGTCTGCACACATGCGCACCAAACCATTTTATTGACTTGTCTGACTGTTTGTTTGATATTTGGTTTTAAATGAGCAACGGTTTATCTAATGTGTTTGATCACCAAAGATGAAATGGATATCAGTGGTCCATGCTGATAACGACAGGCTCGAAAAACAAGCAGATTTTGCTGAGGTGAAAATAATGGTGCCGTTTCACTGCTAATGTATTTGCACGTTACACATTCGCGTGCGCAAACACATACAGTAGGCGATGTGATGTGGGCTCCAGACAAATCCTAAATAAAGCAGGGAAATGTAACTGGCAATGTTGATGTTTTAAACAATGTTTGCTTTAACCTTTGTTTATTTATTCTTGTCTAAATCATATATTGGTACTTTAGACCTTGCGATTTGTGCCAGTGAATAAGGCCGCAAGTTACACTAGTCACAGCCTGCAGGATACTGTTTATATATTTACATTCTTTATAGGCTTTTTCTTTTCACACAGTTTTCATCATTGGCACGATGCATTTTCTTCAAAGACACCATGCTCATGTAGAGCAAACAATGTTTAAATGGGAGTGTTACAGCCGAATTCGCAGTGTGCGTGTGTTTTTGGAACAGTTGCTGGCCTATAATAATGACAAAACATTGTTCGTTTTTGTTGTACGTTTTGAGCCATATGACCTGCAACAGTAAACACACTTGTATTCAAAAAGTACAGCAGTTTAACTCAAATTAATTGTTTTGCTAAACCCAGCGGTTCCAAAATCAGGTATGCTTCAAGGCTTCTCATTTTATCATCAGTGAATCACGATAATTTCACAGTGAGCTAACCATCTTAAAGGCTCCTCTCATGGCCATTCTAACATTATTATGGGCAAAGCTAGTTCTAATGGTTGGGAAAATCCCAACTGAATGTTAATGGTCATTCAGGTTATGATTACCAGATACATGTAGAGGAAAGAACCCATAGGCCTATTTGTGCCCCCTTTCCAAATGTTCTTTATACAGCTTCACTCTGTGTTTTATATCATAAACAATTGGACTATCTTAAGTCTAATATCAATATTATCATATTGATTTGTTTGGATGAATATTGCTGAAGATTAAATAGCAAGCATCATAGTCCAAGTTGATTCTAATATATACCTTAACAGCAAGCCTTATAGTCAAAGTTGATTTTAATGTTATATAATTGCTTTTTGTGTAATGTTTAATGTTCCCGGCCTCTCCGTATGAGAAATTTCCTGGGGAAATTTTCCATTACAGCAATAAAAGGTACTAACCAGCTTTAATTAGAGGACACGGCTGTCATAGTAACGCAAGAAAAGGCCAAAAGGTTAAGCTGCAATTCATCAAAGGAAAAATTAATCGCAAGCCTTTCTAGTCCGAAACTGAAGTGAAACTGTTTGTTTCCCCCCCACCAATAGTGACAGCAAACATGCCAGCACAGGGCTGGGGTACGGCCGTCACCATCCAACGCAGCTGTGACAACGCCTGTTTGGTCTCAGGTTTGCAGACAGTCCCACTGTGTTTACCTGGAGATGAATCTGAAAGACAGCGTGACTGGGAAGGCACACAAGCCGTATAGGTGAAAGGGATTGTGGGGTCTTGTGTTTTAGGTCTGGAGAGGGTGGGCGGGTGGGGTGGGTTACTGCTTTCTGGACCACCTGTATCAGTGTCGTGCCATATATAAGACTAGAATGGGTTAAGGAACTGGACAAACACAGGCTGTGGCCATACATTCCAAAAGCTTTCTGCGGAATGCAAATCAATGATCAGTTGACAGTGTGTAACATTTGCTTTGTTTCCTGGGATGCCCAGGAAAGAATCTGGTGGCATTCTCTAACGAAACCTTCCACAGTTATCATAATATATAGTGACATAATCACTGTTTAGCCTATTTTATTATATATATTTTATATTATTATATAATTTTTATACATATTTCCAAGAAAGGGGCCATTATATGCCTTTTAATTTGAACCCAATTTCGTTTCTACGTCAGTGTTTTAATGAACTGCTCTTGAATCCTTCCGAGTCAGGCTCAGACAGGTGGGATATCTAATTGCTTAGTGGTGCTGCTGGTGATCTGCCATGTTATCTGCATTCTGACTTTAATCAGCACACAGATTGAATGCACAGCGGAACAAACAACAGCCAATTACATGAACACTCAGAACAGCATAGCAATTAAAACTAGGCGCCTGCTGGATTCTTGCTCGGCAGTACTGTCAAAAGTAAAATAATGTGTGAGGCGATGTGGAGAATCATTTTAAATTGTGCACTGCCACATTTTTCTCCCCTGTTCAATTCTTCAGTGTGCCCTGTGAAACAGCAGGGCCTAAAGCATGTCAATAGCCCTCACCAAGTGCTCCATTTCACTCCCAGCTTTACAACAAAGCTCCCTGCCAGCAAACAGCATAAGTGTCCAATCTGTGTTTGTCGGGCCTGAGAGTCCCCCTGACCGAGGGCCCCTTATAAATCCTTCCTTTTACAGGCCCTGACAGCGAACAGGCTAACATGCTGTGGGCAGCGTCGGCATGGACAACCCCTTCCGATTAGCACCTCATCAGCCTCCTGCCGCTACAGGCAAATACTATCCGCTCACTCACAGGCCACAATAGAGCCCCTGGTCGGGAAACAGCGGTCTGGGGACGGAGCAAAACTTCCTGGGCTTTTCCCCCCTTTCAGGGGAGCTGTCCCTCTCCCCCCGACGACCCCCTTCAGGGCCAAATGTTTGTGTGTATTTCAGGTGAGCAAATATTGTCACTTAGTTAAGAGTTCAGCGGCCCTCGCCTCCCTTCAGGGAGGCTGTATGTGTATTGGGGCAAGCCAGGAGGAAGTGAGAGTGCTCCAGCACTGTGAAATTCCAGGGAGCCTGTGAATGACATGGCTCCCCCCCCCCACACACACAGCTGGGGCAATTACACATGTGGACTGGCCTCGCTCTCATGCAATGTCTTTTCAATTCTCAACAAGTCTGACCGCATCGGTTATGTCCCCAAATAGGTGTTTTCTAAATCACTCAATTTATAAAGAGTTTTGTGTTTTTACAAATGAGGCTCAAGATCCACATCACTCTGCTGCACTGAAGCTGCAATCAAAGTTTGTCTTAGGTTTGTGTATTATGGACCAGTGGTGTAGTGTACGTCATACATAGGACTACACAGTATACCCACTTAAAAAGCATCACCATCTCAGTATACCCACTTAAAATAGGCAAGGGTACGTATTAACATTTGGTGTTGATCACAGTATACCCACTACAGCTAACTAGACTACATCACAGTACCACTACAGCTAACTAGACTACACCACTTATGGATATGTAAATGATGTTTGGCATAAGCAGTTCCAAAGGGAAGGGTACGCACATCCAAAAAAGATTATACCAGCTGCCAAGTGTCAGCAGTGAAAGGAGGATAGAGGCCTGCAGTCTGAAGAAGACCCTAACGTGTCGAAACGTTGCTAAAATAAAGTTGCCTGGGAGCTTTTACAACAGTGTGCAGGCCTCTATCCTCCTTTCACAATTATGTTTGGCATGCCAGTGGTAGGACCAAAAGATGTTCCGCAAACAGTTATAGTGTGCACATCCCACCTTCTGGCAGGTGCAGGACAAAAGAAAACTATACTCAATTGAAAAAATATAATGTCCGCAACACCACAGGGTCGAAACGTTGCATTAAATAATTGGGAGTCAAAAGCAGTGTTGCGGACATTATATTTTTTCAAAGGACCAAAAGATGGCCACAGCATTGTCAGATCATTCTATAGAATAATGAAATGAAAGCATCAAAGTCATGCCATAGATGATCTTATCTGAAATTGTAATTGTCAGTAGGCCTATAACTTCCAGCAGAGGTAAGTACTTGACTCATATCACTCACTCAATGATGAATGCAGGAATTAGGCATCTGCTATTGGATGATGATGATGGTGATGATGGTGATGATGATCTATTTCAACTTCTGGAAATTCTATGAAACAAGGATTCATTCAGAAATGCTGTATGACAGCTGCACGGTTGTGTCGGCATATTCCTTTGCCAGTTAATACAGAGAGCTGCTGATACAGGCAGACAGGCATGTCATGGGAAATCCCTATTATTGTTCCTTAGTATTAGTCATGCCTCTTGAAATCCCTGGGTGGCCCTCCACCACTTGTAGGCCTCCCTTATGATGAACTTAGAGAGACAAGACAGACAAACATCAGCGTTTCACGTGAGAGCTTTCCTCTAACTTACTGCCTTACAACATCACCGCTGAGTGTACTTTTAGGAATCTGTGATATACCCTGTTTGCCTGGCTGGCCCCTGTGTTTTTCCAAGGATAAAGGGAGATAAAGTGAAGGCAAACTTGGCAGCATGTGAAGGTGCTTTGGGTGTGGTGAGATTATAGAAGTTCACCTCAAACCTACATGCGTTCAGAAAGTGAAGGGAAACTTTCTTTTAAATAGTGACACCTTGTGGTGAGTAGCCTACAGTGTGGTGTCCCATTACTTGACTGGGTTGCAGAGCAGTCAAAATAACATGTAAACAACAAAACAAATAAAAGATATTTCCTTAATGCGTTCAATTCATCTACTGACTAAATGACACGTTTGGCATATTGATGAAAATAATAATCAGGAACACTAAGCCTTGGCAAAACAGGTGGTGTTCTTATGACCTGCCAGGCAGTTAACAGCACAAGCAACTAGACAGCTTTAAAATGCTAATTTCACACATGAAGAAGTTTGTGAGCTCTATATAAAACCTTTTTTATTAAGTCATTGCAAGTGAATTTGCAGTGAGTCAGCCAAGTAGTATTCTGCTTTAAGCTTACTGTCAAACTCCATTCCATAAGGTGGCACCATTTTTCCAGAGACCAACTTCACCTACACCAGATGTTTGACCTGCAGAACAAGGATTTTAGCAGGACAGGAATACTCTGCTTAGATAATTGTTAGATAATGCTTGGATATGCTTAATTAATTCCTCAATCAGAAACTCTATCTTCTCCCCCTTATTCTATCATTCTATCTTCTCTTTATGGAGAAGAGATATGTGTCCCACCTCAGGTGCTCTTCTCTGGGGAAGACTTTGGGCCATGTGCTCCACCATATCCCAGTCATGGCTTCATGGTAGCCATCTCGGCAAGGCCACATGCCAGTGCTCCAAAGGCAGGAAAGGCACATAGGCATCCACCAAGGACTTGTACATCTAACTGTCATGTATGAAATCACCTGGGAAAACAGGGCATAGAGCAACAACAAAAAAGTCACAAGTCTTCTCTCACAGTACAATGAGAAACAGAGAATGAAGAGGGGAAAATGGCCAGTAAAGAACACAAGACCTATAGTCATGACATTGAAGTAGAATATTTATATCAGAAGGGGCACAATCATGTCTTTTGAATGCATCATTTTAGATATTTTCATTCACTCCACACTGGTCCATTTGAGCGTGCATTCTATCTGATGAAAAAATTGCATCGAAAATAAAGTGTGATTTACTCTTGGCCTTTGGAATTAAAATAGCCCCACATCATCACAGCCCCACATCATACCCTTCACCATACAGATTGGCATGGTTTTATTTCAGTTAGCCTAATAGCTGGTTTGATTTGCATTGAGAGATGATCTTATGGAAAGTACCCCATGCTAATCGTGAGATATGGTGAAGGGTATGTGATGATGTGGGGCTATTTTAATTCCAAAGGCCAAGGGAATTTCATCAGGGTGCATAGTATCCTGGATCCATGAAATAACTGGCCTTTAAAAAATAAAAATCTGCCTGCCTGATACATTATTCATTCACAAAGAAAATTGGTGTCCTTAAAGGTTAGATATTTCCTATTTTTTTTACTTAAGATCAATTTCCAAAAGATGATTTTATATTCCTCTTTTTAGTCAACTTTAGCATGGATTCAAAAACTTATCAGCCTAACTGTATACCTCAGAAGCACTTTATCATTACGCCAGTCATGTTTTGCTAGCCATGTCTGATGCACATGCTGTTCATCAGGCCATTTAGCATCATGTCCGCATGATCAAAACTGAACATGGAACGTGGAACATGCCCACATCTGCTCACCAAAAAAGCATTTTCATTGATTTGGCAAATACAATTTAACATGAATGTCAGAAAACACTATTAGCATAGTTATCAGCTATCAGCAAGTATGTAAATACATGCAATTGCTTACTTGACTCCCGTACTTTGTACATTTCCAGATTGCTCTGCTGGGAGAATTAGTACTGGGGCTGAGAACAGATGTTAGAGTTGTCAGTCAATGATTTTATAGCGCATTTTGTCTGAAAACTCCTTCCCACAGGGTGGCACTGTTGTACTAGTCACCAGCGTGACCTACTACAGATGTACTAGTATGACCTGCAGAAGAAAGAGTTTCAACACAAGGACAAGAAGGTATGCATGTCAGTTATTAGTTTTGAATAATGATCGTGTGGATGGATTGACATGAAAAACCTGAACGTGTCAGGTCAGATGTTTGTAGCAGTAGGTTAGGTGATCAGAGCTGCGGGTGCTAATGATAAATGATGATAATGAATCTGGCTCGCCTCGTTAGCTTAGTTAGCAGCAGCTCAGTGGATACGTGTTCATGCAGGTCATCATTTAAAAATCAGAGTTGATAAAAAAACATTTAAATGTTCTTACAGATGGCACCCAAAACAAGAGAACCATTTGCTAGGAAAATCTTCAAGGGAGTTCTATTCCTTGAACTTGCTGCTGTATTTGGGGTGTATGGTTTATTTCATGCAATGAACTCAAGTCGAGGTAAGTATCTTGTTTGAAATGGTCTTTAACAAGATCACTGACTCACGAATCAGTAAAATCACATGCAATAGCTCAGATGTCTGAAACATAGTCGCTAATGTAAAAGACTGGAGAATGCCACATCCATACAAGTTTTGTGAATATTTGCATGCATAGGTATGATGCATGATGATAACACTACAATTGTTGTGAATTCCTTTTACAGATTTCAGGGGTACAATGAACAGAAGATTTCCATCCGTTTTGGACTGTAAGTAACTTCTCACTTTTTATAATATATTCTTCCTTTTATAATAACACATTTGTAACAATTCCTTCGTAAGAGTTCAAGAATGTATAAATAATTCCACAAACCTCTTCATAAATAAGCAAAGCCCAGCACACTAAATCTCTAAATAGAAATATTAAAAGTTTATTTTTACAATCATAGAAAACATCAAAAACAGCCTTTAATTTTTTCTGTAAAAGGGGAGGGAACACCAATATTAACATGTTTGTTAAATACAAGCTGTATTGAACATGATTTGCTCTGTCTTGCACTCCTTCCTTATCCAGTATATTACAAGTCCAACGAGTGGGCAGGAATCTATGGCCTTCGGGAAACGGATCAAGAGGCCTGGTCCGCCAAGAAGGAATAGACACAACACATGGTTGGCTGTAGAGCAAGAAACGTCCTCTGGAGTTTACAATGTTTTAGATGGGCATGATCTGATCCTCACTTCTTCCCACCCATCTTCTTCTTCCCACCCATCTTCTTGCCCATCCAGGGTTTGCTGAATGCTTTCCTCTTCTTGAACATGGCGTTCTTTTTGCGAAGAGTTTTCGTGTCTCGGTCGTGAAGCCAGTCGTCTCGTTTGGCCTCCCATTTGATCTGTTTGACACCTAGTGGACACATAATGGAGAACATGATGAAGTGCAGTTCCAACGAGCTGTACCGATAACTCTTAAGAGGCACCACTGAACTACCATGAAACAACCCTCTTGATTTGCTTCAGGGAAAAGTACCAACATACAGTGAGATTTGGAGAGGGATGAAAAAACTGCTATGGACCATGGCAGATATGTGTGGCTAGAATCTAGCCAGGTTAATAAATGAATTCACTCATCTCTGATTTGTGCTTGTGTATGTTTTTCAGGACTCATGAATACACTTAAGTCAGTGTAGGGTTTCCACTAATGTTTTTCAACATCAAATTCAAGGACTAGACAAAAGAGAACTGGAGGGCAGCTGGTGTCCCTTGTATCCCTTGGAAGGGTTAAGTGTTCATGAATCTTTCTCCTGTTAATGATCAAATTCAAGGACATAGTAGGCAATGTGAATGAGGGACCTAAAATGCAATTACATATTCCCAGGACAATATAAATTACTTCCAGGGTATTTGATCCAACCATAGATTCTCCATGGCTGAAAAGATTAGTCTCTAAAATTCCCGGTTTTCTAGGATGTGTGGGACACAAGTCAGTGGCTGAATAAGAGGCCATTTTGAAACATTCTATTCAGCATGTATGACAGACAGTTATCAGTTACTTACTTGCTTTGTCCTTATTGGCCATGGCATTAATGCCAGTAGTATCAAATCCAGAGTCCACATTTTCATCCAGAAGATCCCCAAACTGAAAAAAGAATTAAAAGAGTTGAACAACAGAGCGTACTAAAAGTCAAAACGCTCATCATAAATACTGTTACCTGGTTGAGAGATTTTCAGCACATTTCTACTCACCTCTTCAGCAGTGGCAAATGCCACAGAGTCCTTCTTCCCCTTCTTCTTTTTCCCTGGTTTGGAACCTGAAGCAATGAATTGGTACAAGAAGCACATTATCAATACAGAGAATACATACATTTTAACAGAAGTAGCTGCAAAGATTTTGCATGAGACCCTCCCCATAGTTTCATAAGTGCAAAATCTTTTAGTAGGTTTATTTACAGTGTACCTGATGTATTTACCATTAAGAGATATCTGGACCTTTATTTTCATAAGCAGAACTGCTGAATGAATCCCCTCAGTAAGACAATGCAGTGGTTCTGACATTCTGTTACAAAGACCTACCCAAAGTCTCAGAGAAATCCAAGTCCTCTGAGGATTTCCTCTTGCCTTTCTTGGTTGGTTTGGTGACCTCTAGAGGTTCGTCCTCCTCATCGTCATCTAGGTTTTGGGGCAAAAAAAGATATGTTCGCCTCATTGAGCATTAAGTGTTGTTCACATTGCATGCGCAAACGTCAGCGCTGCGCTATGAAACACATTATTTTCAATGGCTTGCGCGTTCAAGAACTGGCATGCCGCTGTGCTGAGCAAAGTGCAGTGCAAGCGTCATTTTGCCGCGGTCAAGTCCAAGTTCAATCATGTTTAACTTTGACCGCGGCGCGCTGTAAATCATAGGTCTTTTGCGCCGAGCCCAGCAGCAAGCACAACAAAAATCTTTGGGGCATTAGCTCAACCAAGAGCAACCTAGCGGCGAGCGCAGCGCATGCCGCGTGCAATGTGAAGTCCCCTATAGAACTACAGCAGATACAGATCAACCAGGTACAGATCAGTTGAACTCAAACAATAACAACCTACCCTCGAAGTCATCAAAGTCACCCTCCTCCAGTTCTGGCACTGAAAAAGAAAAGTTCCATTATTACACAAATGAATCCTCTAATGATTGTTGCTCGTCTCATTTTTCGTAATAACAATGATCTTTCAAATAAGCTATGAAAAAAAAACCCCACTGTATATCTATTCAATGTCACTATTATAAAGCAATGTGAGGTAGTGAGGAGCAGCACTATCTACCTTCTCCGTCATCGTCCTCTCCTTCTACATCCATGAATGCTCCTCCTTCTTCTTCTAATTCTTCACCAAAGTCTTCCTCATCCATGCTACCCAGAGACACCTCCTCATCGTCCAGTTCATCCACATCATCTGAGTCTATGTCCGATTCCTCCTCACCCTTCTTCTTCTTGGACTTCTTCTTTACGTTCCTGCATAAATGTCAGTAGATGTAATGTTGAACATTTATTCCTTAACTGGTCTCGTAATCATAGATACATGTGTGTAACACGAGTCACATTGAACAAATCTGCTAAACTCGAAACTAGAAATTAACCTACCCAGCAAAGTCAAGGTCATCGTCCTTAAAATCTGCGAAGAAACTGTCCCCTTCATACGCATCTAAAAAGGAGAATGATAAAGTCAGCCCATCGGAACATCTCGAGTATTCATCATTTTCTGTCAGACCGTTAAAAATAATAAAATAAAAAATAAAACCCGGTGCTTACCAAGTGCCCTCTCGAACTCATCGTCGTCCACATCCTCCACACTGTCATTGTCTCCGATGACCCGCGGCCTCTTCAGCTGTTTCTCCTGTTCACGCTTCTTGAAGAATCTGGAATGAGATGAACAGACAGGCGGACATTCAACTTCACAATAACCTCAAGACAATACTCAGTCAAGCTACAATATAGTCTGGGCATGGATGAAGAGGTCAACGATGAATATACATAACAAATGTGAGGTCATGCGGTCATAATTTCCCATGCACGGCTGTTCAAGAGCAGCCCTTCAGTCTGTTTTTTCAAGCAGTTATGCCAAATTCCACATAGAATTTCCGCAAATAATGTTTTTTTTTTTAAAAGGATTACGCTAATGCAGTCCTTACCGATGAAAGAATATCTCATCCACAGGAATTTGAGTCTCATCTTTGGCAAGGAACTCCTCACCATTCACTGAAGATCACAAAAAGAGAATGGTTAGCTCTGAACCCACAAGCTGGTGACGTGACAACAGTACTGGCATGCCAACCCCTAACATGGGAGAACTCACCTGGGAGAGAGCGGACATTGTTCATGGATTGCCTGTGCTTAGGCTTCATCACTACGGCATCTGTGTTTTCTGTTGAACATTGGGAGACAGGTTGATGCAAGCCATTTTCAGAGCCAATTTTTGCAGTTAAGCATGAATGTGTACTTAAACATTTATTCATGTTACATTTATTCACTTGGCAGACACTTTTATCCAAAGCGACTTACAGCAAGAGAATAGCATTCAAGCTACAGTGCAGAGACCTTAGCTAGGAAATACTACTACATCTGTCAATACTATTAAACTTAACCTTTAAACTTAAATGTTAAAACCTGGAGTTCCAATCTGTGCTATGAAAGATCGGAGTCTAGCGCAGAACCAAATGATGCTAAAACTTATGGACCAGTAATAGAGGTGGACACAGCTCAACACTTATGGACCAGTAATAATGGTGGACACAGCTCAACACTTATGGACCAGTAATAATGGTGGAAACAGCTCAACACTTATGGACCAGTAATAATGGTGGACACAGCTCAACACTTATGGACCAGTAATAGAGGTGGATACAGCTCAAGCATAGACTGTATATATAGAACAGTCTATGAGCTCAAGTAATAGAGGTGAAAACAGCTCAACACCTATGGACCAGTAATAGAGGTGTACATAGATCAAGTAATGGAGGTGGACACAACTCAACACTTACGCTTGCCCTTGAGCTGCTTGGGGTTCCTGAACACAAAGCGATCCAAAAACCGCATGAGGGTGAAGTCCTGTAGTGGATCACCTGTATACTGAATGAACTGCCCCTGGAAAAACAATCAAGAGCAAAAGCTTAAATACAGCCCAGTAAATTTCACAGGGGTCTGGGACCCTCTTTAGAACCTACAGCTCATTTTTAAATTGTGCTATATATCAGTAATATTTTTCCCCCAGTATGGGTAAATATATCAATCTCTATATCAAACAGATGCTCCAGCAGGGCTTGATCATTTTTCCTCACATGTTGGTTGTACCTTAAGATTCCAGCTGTAGAATATAACAGTTATTTACCTGCAGAATGGTATTGGCAAACAGGGCCACTGAGGGGTGGTAGTGCAAAGACAGCTGAGAACAAAAAACGGGCAATGAAGAAACAGAACGCTACAACAAAAGGCATGTCGATTATCACATTTAATATAAAGCCATCAATGTTCTTCAGGAAGATTTCCCTCTGACTGAGCTCACCAAGGGCCTAACCAGCTACAAATAAATGTGTAAAAAGTGTAAACATCTAGTCTTAAATACTCAAGTACTAACTAAATCACTTAATACTAGCTCAATCACACACTTTAATTTCAATTTAAATTAACCGTGGCATGAACTTATTTAGACCAAAAGATAATTTAATCAACAGTGGTTTGGACCATTAAGCATTCAGATATTAGCACATTTGCAGCATTAAGCATTCAGATATTAGCACATTTCTTCACCTTTTGAAGCTCCCACAGTGTTGTTCGGTCAGCACCACAGTAAAGCGGGTTTCTGTGCATGGGGTCATACATTTCCCTGTTCTTTCCACCTGAACAGTAATAAACATTCACAGATGTAAGTTACTTTCCATCTTCACACAGTTAATTCATTGTTTACAACAAAATAAATTACTATTCAGCATAGAACAAATAAAAAAAACTCACCTTCCAAGTTCTTATGGTGTACCCATGATGCAGTTGGCTTTTCTGGCACAGGTGCAATCACCTCTTCCTCCTTATCGCCATCCTCCTCGACAGCATCCACCTTATCAGCATCAACAAACTTTTCCTCTTCATCATCATCTTCCACCAGGTCCTCAAACCTCTCCTCCTCATCATCCTGTCCAAAAACACAAGTTGAAGGATTATCAAACCGGTATTGAAAAGTATTACACACACACACCAGTTCCGCAATTTCTGTTCATGTCCATTGTTCATTTAATACTGATTAACACACAATATCAAAAGCCACATTACCAACACTCTTAAACACAAACAAACAGAAAAAGTACTCACCCCTTCTTGCAGGAGTAATTTGAGGCCAGGTTTGGCTTTCATGACCTCTGACACCAGGTAGAGGGCACCACATGCAAATGTGGGGTTCTGGTTACAGCTGACCTGCAGCAGACGCTTCACAAAGGCCTTCACCCGACGCAGGACGATGTCAGCCTTCAGGGATTTGTAGAGAAGGTTAAGAAACATGCTCTGCCTAGAGCTTTTGGACAAATCTGGGTCCAGCAGTTTCCTGAGTAAAAACAAATATATACAGGTTAGCGTTCCGAAGCTGTCCAAGAACAGTCTTAATTTCTACATGAGAGGTCACATGACAAAATGAAAATAAAGATACAAATGATATATTTAAAAAGGTACACATTAAATACCTCAGCCAGCATTGTACCCATGACATACACAGATTATCCAGTGCATGTCAGATCAAAATCCTCTGCGCAAAGTAGCAAAATCATTTTACAGACTGATTGTTTTTCCTCAGGTATTTGCTTCTGCTAACCTGAGAGTAAGATTTTTTAAAAATCCCTGGCAGATGACGAGGTTCATACCTGTACAACGCTACAAAGTACCGGTCAGAGACAGCCTGCTGCGAGTCCATGACCTGGAAGAGCAGCATGAGGGCCTGGACAGCCGTGTTGAACTTCACCAGGTGCACCACCTTGAAGAGCGTGTCTAACTGTTCCTTGATCTTCTCGTCTCCGGCCTTGGCGTAGGGGTAGGCCCTGTTCACCCCGGTCAGCAGGGCACTGAGCATTTTGGACTCCACGTCCTTCTTTCTGATGCAGGCGCGGAAGAAGGAGAAGTAGACGCTGATGAGCTTGCTGGCCAGCTCGCTCTCGTCGTGGCTGAGGATGACCTGGTTGAGGAAGCATGCGCTGTAGTACTGGGCCTTGGGGTTGATGTTGGGCCGGAACATGAGTCGCTCCACCTCCAGGCACACGATCCCCTTCATGTTGGGATGCTTGTGGAGCAGGGTCTCCAGCAGGTACGATGCCTTGGAGGCCACTTTGAACTCGGGGTCTCCCAGCTTGTTGACCACCTGGATGAGCAGGGCCCGCTCCTGTTCCGGCCGGTTGCACAGGAGCTCGTGGGCCGTGGTCAGCGCGCGGGTCTTGGTGGCCAGCACAGTGTCGTGGGCCACGCCATCCAGGGCCACCACAAACTCAGCCACCATGTTCTTCAGCTGATGCTCGAAGTACCAGAGGAGGAGTCGGCGGTCGCGGACGTCCCTGTTGCCACTAGCCCTCTCCTCCAGCTGGTCGAAAGGACGCTGAGAGAATGACCGGAGCTTGCGGTTCTCCGGGAGCAGGTCTGAGATCAGGAGCTCCCGCAGCGTGTCCAGAGCCATCAGGCCCTGCCGGCGACTCCCCTTCTTCTTCACGAACGAGACCAAGCTCTCTATATGCTCAAGGCTGTGAACAGGAGTGTCCTGGATGAGAACAGTCATGGCCGCCATCCTGTCGACGAGTGTTCCCGTGGAGACCACCGCTTTCATCCAGGCCGAGTTTGCCCCCTTCTGCATGCTCTTTTTGGTCTTGTAGACCCCAACTTCACCCTCATACAGATTTATAGCCAGGGCTTTGTACTGGACAACCAGTGAGTCATCCTGTGGCACAGTTTCTGTCTCCGATGTGTACTCCTGGTCATACCACTTCCCACCTGGTTTGACAAGTAACAGAGTCCTGGGGGTAAATTCAAATACATTAACATTCTGTTTAACCTTCTTGCTAGACCCACTGGTGCTAGGGCCATCCTTGAATTTGTTTGTCTGTTTCTTGTTTTCATCTGGCTTTTTAGCTCCTGCCTTTGCATCTTTGGCTTCTGTCTTGGCATCACTCTTCTTTTCTTTGTCACCAGCCTCTGATGTTTCATCCTCGTTTGGTACAAGCTCATCCGGTATAATTTGCAGATCTGCATATTTTTGTAAGCCAAGCTTGTTGATTAATTTTTCCAGCTCTCCTTCTTCCAGATCATCAATTGCACCTTTCTTGCCACCGCCTACTAACTCTTTCGAATCATCGATGCCAGAGAGCATGATGAAGTCCGCCTGGTAAAAAAAAGCAAATTTATCAAGGGTTTATCTCTTTATGTTTAATAACTTGATAATTCAGCCTAAACGTGACGTAGAATGCTAACTAGGTTAGCATTTAATATTGACGTTCGCCCAGTCGGCTATTCAGTATTTTTTTTCCTGTGACAGTATTACTCGAGATCAGCTGGTATTGCACACATAACACTATTAACATGATCTTGATCTAAACGAAAAATATTCATACTGTATCGATAGACACAATTAGCTAGCATATCTAGCTAAGGGATAACACGTTTTCTTACTTTAGTGCCCCCCAAGCGTAAAACTTCATCCAAGGTGAACTCCTCCTCATCTTTTTCAACATCCTTATCGGCTTGTTCCTCAACTCCATTGTTGTCATCTTCACATTCCCCTTTCTCTACAAATTTAACTGTTTTAAGTTTTCGACTCTTGCCTTTGGGAGCCATGCTGGAAACAGCATGCGATTTTCTACTGCTTGCTACCAGCAGGAGCAATCATTCACGGTCCTTGAAGATAAACAGGCGATTGTTTTTTGTAAAAAAAATAATTTGTCTCAACAAGAAATTATAGGATTGTTAAATCTAATTTGTTGTTTTTAGTAGAGCATTTGACCATATTCTATCTTTTTCAGATGAACTAAGAGTAATATATTTCAATATTTTCTAATTTTATTGTTTTACATCGAACAGGAACGGCCTATCTATGATTGGTCCGAAAAGGAAGGGTCAAGGTTCGCAATGGTATCCACGTCCAATCCTACAGAGACTTTACAGGAAGCCCAAGAAGTTTAGTCCAATCAGAGATCAGAATTACTTCATTTCTGTCAAGGGCGATGTTGACATGTGCAAGTGTTAGTAGAAGGTTTAGATCTTGGCGGATGGAGGTCTTTTTTCATTTACAAAATCAATAATTAATGCATTCAAATATATGCAACAACTGTGTTGTCAAATTTTTTTTGTTGTATAATCAGCTGTTGAGTCTAGGGCGGACGAAATCATGAGGGTATGCAGGAGAGTATGTGGTTTACATAGCGTTAGGATTTTGTTGTCGCCCTCAGTTGCACCGAGATTGTGTGGTAAGAAGAATTCAGAAGTTACGATATTAGATATAAATATGACTCTGCTTTTTCAGATATGAAGATACATTAACATCTATTGAAACCACTGTTTTCGTAGGTCGATGGATCTCTCAGCTGCACAGGATTTGTTCCTATTCAACGTCACAGGAACAGGCACCCAGGCATTCCATGCTACGGCACCTCACATCCAAAATCAAGGCTACTGGACCCATTTCAGTTGCAGAATACATGAGAGAAGTTCTAACCAACCCCGTTACGGTAGAGCTTGTTTTTTTTTTCCTGCTGTGTATACCTGCTGTAGATCCACAGTTAACTGGATCTGGGGCAAACCTTTTAGTCTACTCACTTTATACATTTTCTTCAAGGGGTATTACGTGAAGAATGACATGTTGGGTGCCGATGGAGACTTCATCACCTCTCCTGAAATCAGTCAGATCTTTGGAGAGGTAGAGCCTTCCTTAAAAATAAATGCTCGTTCAAACTACAACTAATGTTACTGTGGTTCATCAGCTCATGTAAGTGTCTGTCTTCCTCAGCTGTTTGGTATTTGGTGTATCAGTGAGTGGATGGCAGCTGGGAAACCTAAAGACCTCCAGCTGGTGGAGTTTGGACCCGGTAGAGGCTCCTTGGCTAGTGACATTCTCAGAGTGAGTTTTTCTGTGTGAAGCATCTGTTGTGATTTTCTTTGGGCACGTAAGACTGAGGTTAGGACTCATTTTATGTGAATATCATAAAATGTTGACTTTTTAAACCCTGTCAGTGGTGTATCCAATGAAAGCTCATTCCCACTGTGAGGTTGAATGGTTCTATACACGGAGATCGAATTGTTGCTGTGCTCAGTGGAACACAACCTTTCACACTTAATGACTAAATGACTTTCCCTAATAATTTCATAAAGCATATTCACTAGTTGGTACCCTCATGTTGTTTCTTTCTGTTCACATTGATGCAATAGTTAAAGCAACAACTGTAGAAAACAAAACAGCCCTAAAAACTACAAAGAAAAAAAACAATAACAGTATTCGAGTTACAAAAATCAATAACAGTATTCAAGTTCACACTAATGCAGAGTTTCATAATACCAATTTGGTAGTACTTCATTCATCCTATCATAATGTGGATAAAGTGTCATGAATAGCAATAGTGTTTATCAATGTATTACTTGCAATTTATTATATGTCCAGAGGATGTCACTGTTTCACTTGTTATCATTTGAATTCAAAGGCGATGTCCTATAAGGCTGTGTGTAGCAAAATTGGAAAAGAAAAGCCCTCACTGATATCCTCATGAACATCTGTGTCCTTAAGGTGTTCAGTCAGTTGAAAACAGTATTGAGTGGGGCGGCAATATCTGTCCACCTGGTGGAGGTCAGCCCTAAACTGAGCCAGGTGCAGGCCCAGTGCCTGACAGGTGACCAGAGCCAGGTGTCCGCCAGTGAGAACGAGCCAGCATACCGCACAGGCACCACCAGCACTGGCCTGCCAATCTCCTGGTACCGCAGGGTCGACGATGTCCCTAAAGGTAAGGTAGTACCACGGGCGGTGGTAGCCTAGTGGCTAAGGAGCTGGGCTAGCATATAGTAGCCTGAAAAGTCGTGGGCTCAATACCTGGCTTCCACCACTGTGGCCTTGAGCAAGGTACTTAACCCTGAGTTGCTCCAGTGGCAATGGCCCTTGTAATATAATTAACAAAAGTTGCGTCTGGCAAATGAATACATGTAAAATGTAAAGGTAGTGGACACTGACTGATTGACCCAACTCCATTTGTCTTTTATCGTTTATAAGTAGGAGGGATCGGCATGGAATGGAAGACAGATCTAAATAGAATCAGTTTGTCAGTAATTTCTCAGTAATGAGCTGCCGATGAGTGTTGAGTTTCTGAATTAGTGCTGTTCTATCTTTTAACCAGGTTTCAGCATATTCCTTGCTCATGAGTTTGTTGATGCCCTGCCTGTTCATAAATTCCAGGTAAGCTCCGGGCCGCAAGGCACGATGATGTAGATCTTGCCCAGAGTTGCTGTGCACATGCCCATTTGTGCTCTCTGTTGCCTGTACACACCAGTGCAATATTATGACGACTAATATTGCGTTTTAGACATACACTGTGTAATGACCAACAGAAAACGGAGAAGGGCTGGAGGGAGGTGATGGTGGACATTGACCCAGCTGCCCCGGATGGCGTGGACAAGTTACGCTTCGTCCTGCTGCCCTCCCCGTCTCTGGCCTCAGCTGCCCTCACGCAGGTAAATAGCTCTGAACCAAGCTGTGTTTGGGAAGAACGTCAAGACAAAGTGCGCTGTTAATTAAGGTACAAAAATAAATACAATTGGAATAGATATGGAGAAGAGAGATTTTCAGTATATTTTCTAAAAGTTATGGAATCAAGGGAGACTTTTTATTGCTCTCAAGTCAATAGTTTATTGTAGATGTCTGTCAAAAGAGTGTGGATCACTTTCATCTATTCTATGCCACTAATCAAAAGGGGAAGTATTCACACGTCCCATCAATGTGACCACTTTAGTTTACAGTTTCATCATCTCGGGGGCATTTTACGTCATTACCAAAGAGGTACTTCCACAGAACTTGGCACACGAGCCGATGTGCTGTGATTCTTCCGTCGTCCCGGGGCACACAGCTGCACTCAGAAGCGTTTACAACCCGAGGCCTCTTCAGAGCGCCTTCCCCTCTCAATCAGACTCCTTGCCACAGCTGGCTTTTATTAGCCGTGTTTATACGACATATACATTACAAACCTGTTTTATCTGGCCTCGCCGGAGAAGCCAGGGCACTTTGAGCGGGCTGCCAAAGTCTTACATCATGACTGGGGTACAGTGGGGTGAAGGCCCTACTTTTTAAGGTCTTTTATTCCCCCAACGGCACTGGAGCCAACCCTTGAGTCTCACGTTACCCACATCACTCATATCCAGATCTTTTTTTCTGTCTTTTTTGAATGGAAGTTGTGTGTAATTGTGTCTAATGATGTGGATTTCCAAAGCGAATGGATAGAGATGGTTTATATGAAGGCATGGATGGGTGGATGAACAGATGGGGTTTGATTGATGGCTAGAGATGTAATATAGGCCTCGTTGAACTCTGAGGATGTGATGTTTTTGTTTTCAGATCCCCTTTTGAGAGCCCTTCCCTCCCAAACGCTCTTTCCCTGTTGTCGTCTGAGCTACTTTAGGACTGAAATGGCCTTTGATTGGGAGAGGGCACAGTCTGATGGTTGCTTTCTTGTGCTTGATGAGTTTGAGTTGGCACTCGTTCATCTCCTCTATCCATCTCTCATCTGCCGCCTCCGTAGGTTGATGAAAAGAGGCAGCATGTTGAGGTCTGTCCTGAAGGAGGGATTATGGTCCAGCAGTTGGCCAATCGGATTGTGGAGCAAGGAGGCGCAGCATTGATCGCTGACTATGGCCATGATGGAACAAAGACAGACACGTTTAGAGTAAGAGCTGCCAATGTTTAGCTTTGTTAGCAGGGCACATTTTGCAGATAATGGTATCTTGTGGAAGTCAAATGTAAACAAGTTTCTTCTGATATTAATATTTTATTAATGTGATTGTTTGTCAGACATAACTATCAGTCATTAAGTCTATTTGGTTCTTACACATTACTGATGGCCAAGCAAACAAGTCTCAATACAATATTAGCTGTTCTATATTAATCTCTAGAACTTCTACTCTAAAGTCTTCTAAAGTCAAATAACAGCCAAGATGGGCTCCACCGCAATACACACTACATGCTCTCTGCAGTTTATGGCCATTTGTACAGGCTGAATCTACATCCTCGAATTAACAAACTGCATTGAACATAATTAGATACATTGCTGGTCATTATCATGATCTATCATTTCTTGTATGTGAAATGTGATTGTTTGTCATATAAAGGGGTTTCGAGGGCACAAGCTTCATGATGTCCTAGCTGACCCTGGTGCAGCTGATCTCACGGCGGACGTGGACTTCAGCTACTTGAGACGGATGGCAGGAGACCTCGTGACCTGCATGGGGCCAGTGTCTCAAAGAGTCTTCCTGAAGAACATGGGCATCGACACACGCCTGCAGGTGAGACAGATTCTCATGTGTATACATCCTGCAGTTGTACCTGAAATACTGTGACTGGTCACACCTGCAGGCCTACTGGGCAGCCGTGGCCTACTGGTTAGCACTTTAAACTTGTAACCGGAGGGTTGCCGGTTCGAACCCCGACCAGTAGGCACGGCTGAAGTGCCCTTGAGCAAGTCACCTAACCCCTCACTGCTCCCCGAGCGCCGCTTTTGTTGCTGGCAGCTCACTGCACCGGGTTTATTGTGTGCTTCACCTCACTGTGTGTTCACTGTGTACTGAGTGTGTTTCACTAAATCACGGAGTGGGATAAATGCAGAGACCAAATTTCCCTCACGGAATCAAAAGAGTATATATACTTATATATATATATACAGATCACCCAGGTACCAAAGGGATGAGAAGAGGGACCACCTCTTTTTACACTTTGTATATGAAGCAGGGTCGTACTAGCCAATTGGTACTTTAAAAAATAGAGACCATCACTGCACACTGGTCTAATATTAGGAATTGTTTATCAAGAGCAAACTACGCGTTTCACCATTGGCTTCCTCAGGTTGGCTCTCTGATTTGGGATGACACCCACAGGTGAAATAAACAATTGTAGTTCCAATTGGTACTTGTTCTGCAAACTCTCAAAGTGCCAGCAGTGACAAAAAAAAGTAGCCACAGGTATTTAGCCTCTTCAGTTAAGAGAACTAAGGGAAGATTGTGCCTTTCAGTACCTCAATAAATCTTCATCTCCTCTACTGTTTAATGCATTCATGTTACCGGTAATTATTAAACATTAGAGGTGCTGCTGGACCTGAATGCTTCGGTTCTCTCTAGGTTCTGCTGAGGAGCTGTGCGGACCAGTCCACCCGGGCCCAGCTCATCCAGGGGTACGACATGCTGATGAATCCCCAAAAGATGGGGGAGAGGTTCCAGTTCTTTGCTCTGCTGAACCACAGACGTCTGGTCACCCCCGAGGTGGGAGAGGGGATGAAGAAGAGGAGAGGCATGGCGCCTTTACCCGTGGCCGGCTTCAGCGAGCTCGGCCTCAAGTGAAGAGAAAAGAGGACATTAAGGACTTCCCTGCAATGGCTTACCTTTGTGGACAGTGCATATTGAAGTAGCACATGCTACATTAAAGTGCTTATTAAGGAAATCCAATGGATTTTGGTCACCATTACTTTTGGACGATTTCCACAGACACCTTAAACACGTGTATAGACGGGGTTGCCAGAGTCACCAAAAAGGTAATCAGAAATCTTGAAAAATATTATTGCTTCTAGGGATACAAAAACCTTAAACCATTCATATTCAGAACTGTTGCATCAGGTACGAAATGTCCAGTCAGTGTCGAGCTTTAATGGCAGAAACATGCCTTTGGCAGGGCAACAGCCATGGGAACAGTATAGCACAAAGTGAGACTACGAACTGATGAAGGAAGGGAAGTCTGTGGAGTGACATAGTCATTTGTCACCTCAGGACACAACAGTGTGTCTTTCTTTCCCTCTCTGTTGCTCTCTCTTTCACCCCCCTCCCCCTTTCTACAAGCAGCAGAAACCATTAATATGCCACGTGGTGTCTCCACATCTGGAAGTGATTTTGTGCAGGCAGGGCAGCAGACCACTTACTGTACTCACTGATGTTTTCTTACACGGGAAGTAGGCGCTTTCCCTACTGCTCCAGTAGCAATTAAAAGATATGATTACTGCCGGCCGATACCGATCGCCAAGGTAATCAGCCGGAGTGGACGGCCGAGGGTTCCGATTTTGGGGCCACAGGACGACTCTGCAGGTGTGCTGTTTGACTGGTTGTGTTGGTAACCCCCCACCAGCACCCATCCAGACAATAAACCAAAGCAAAGATTTCTGAAACATAAATATTTTGTCTGACTTTTGTGTTCTTGAAATACAGTTGTAAAACATTTAAGGCTGCAGTAACTGTCATTCAGAATTATTCTTTTTATATATACTGTATATGCTCAAGAGAACGGCTGATCATGTCAACTCTGGAAAATGCCTTGCATTTACCGTACATGTGAGTGAGTTCTATGGACAATGCCTTGTATTTACATGTGAGTTATCTGGAGTCATTTTATTCAGTGAACTCTCCTGATGATGCGCCCGAGACCCTGGCGTTGCTCTCCCCTGATCTGGAGCAGCGAGAGGAGCTGGAGGAGGCGCAGGCAGCGCTGCCGAGATGTGTCCTCTGGGCTTTTCAAACGGGGTTCAGCGAGTGTGCCATGCAGCAGCTGGAGCTTCAGGCTCCACATGTAGCCCATTAAGCTCACTATCCACCAAAGATTCTAGAACAGAGCTGTTCTAGAATCTTTGCTATCCATTCCTCTCCCCCACAAACCAGTGCTGTTCATTTAACATGAGGCCCAAGGCAGCCTTGACTATCCACTCCTCTCCCCCACAAACCAGTGCTGTTCATTTAACATGAGGCCCAAGGCAGCCCTGACAAGCTTTAATACAGCCCCCCTCCTCCCCCAAATCTAACCGAGAAAAGGTTAAATGACCGGTATGGATCAACTCTAATGATTCATTAATTATTCTCTGAGGTTCTCTGCTAGCAGTCTCCCTCCATATCATATATAGCTAAACGTGTGCTTCTGTGTATTGATATATTGGGGTACAGTAGAATTCAGTGTATGTGTTGTACCCCTCTGATTAAATCCAACAATAGAAAGAATACCGAGGCTAGAATCAGATGTTAGAGGCTGTTTTTATTAAGATATGTGAGTAGTAAAACATACAAAACACTGACATCTGCCAATCCAGTGGCAGCATGAGCTTCATATGATTCTCAGGAAGTTTATCACCCATAGATGTGTGCTTTAGACATATAAATATGGCATCCTTCACAGGGTAGCGGTGGTTGGTCGCATTGACAGAATCCACCCAACTTATTATAATCACAGTTCAAGTTACAAAGGAATGACGGTCGGCCGTCACAATCCCAAAGTAATCCAGTAAACCTCGCCGCTCCCAAATTCAAACTGTCAAACTGTCAAACATTTCACAGGAAAACGTCATTTTAGGGTCTTTCACTGGTAAACACGGTCTCAAAATTGTCAAAGAATCAAATTTCCACCACATTTATTGCTGATCTCTCCTGACAAAGAGGATGTTTAATTGTGGCTCTGCTGTGACTAAATGGAGTGGGGGCTTGTAAAAGTTAAGACATAACATCACTAGCGGTATTATGCCCACAGCCTCCCTTTCAGCAGATGTACAGCCTTACTGTAATGTTTCCGTTCAATTTGGAGCTTATTGAAGGATCAAATGTCAAATCTGGACAAGCCAGGGCAGATGGATCTGTTCCAAATGCATCAGTGAAGGTAGGCCAAACACACACACACACACATACACACATACATACAAAATACAGAAAAATACAGAAATAGACTTACGAAAGGATCTTCACATAGATGCTACACGATTAAAGAATACTACAAAAATAATAGTGAACACAAGCACTTTGGGGAGAAAATGCTTCATACCAACTCAAAATCGACCTGAATCTGTGTGCATTTACACACCAACACAAACGCGCTACTTAAGGCATACCGAGTTCCTGCACACATGCAACCAGCATATTGCCAATCAACCAACACAAGCCAGAGTGAGTTTTTCTTAGAAGTGATTGCACACTACAGGAAACTAAAACAAAACATACATATTGAGTACGGAACTAATGAAGACGCACTGTGGTCTTCATAACACAACCAGCATAGTAACGAGGCAAAGTACACATATTGGCGGTAGCATCTCTGCATCAATGGTTCATTCATGTCCACTGTCTAAGCCTGAGTGAAAGCCTATAGTGAACACACAGCAATATGAAGCCTTAGGAGTCTCTTTGTAGGTTCATACAAAAGCACTGTGTCCTTCAAATCAGACCTGGTCACCTCACAATGTGTGTGACCAGGACATTACATAAGACCAATGACAACACTCATAACGTATCCACAGAAACATTTAAACCGGTCACATTACCAAGAATTAAAAACACAACATTTGGTCATAAATGGTAGAAAAAATATATCTGAATTCAAAACCTTTTGTAGATGTAGACCTATAGTGAGAGAATGCATTCATTCAAACTTCCACTGAGTGACTTATGCCTTCTGCATGTTAAGAAAAAAAAAAAAAACATTTCAAAACTCCAACGCCATGATGAATGGCCATTAACATGCACTAAAGGCATCTGGACCTGAAATATTTGACCTGTACCAACAACTCTTCAGCCATCTTCATGTGCTTTTTAACCCCTCAGCAGTGTTACACAATACACATTGTGAAATGCTTAAGTTCATCTTCAATTCTCAGGACTCAGAGGGAACAGGCATTCCTCTGTTCTATCTCTGTTTCGTGTGCTTTGACTTTGGAGGCCCAGCGGGAGGAAGCTGGCTGATTGTCCATTTTACAGCGCCGACTGTTCCCAACTGTGTCTTTTCTCAGGATTTTGCTGGTAGTCATAGATATAACGAAACAGAGACGGGACTCAAAAAACAGCTCTTATGCTGATGTTTCACACTTGGACAGAGCATACTGTTTGTGTGTGTGTGTGTGTGTGTGTGTGTGTGTGTTTGTGTGTGTGTGTGTGCGTGCGTGCGTGTGTGTGTGTGTGTGTGCGTGCGTACATGATTGTGTGTGTGTGTGTGTGTGCGTACATGCCTGTGTGTGTGTGTGTGTGTGTGTGTGTGTGTGTGTGTGTGTGTGTGTGTGTGTGTGTGTGTGTGTGTTTATAATTATTCAAACAACTTCTTCATCTAGGTTTGCCTGGGTGAGCTGAACAGCTACCTTCACGTTCCTTCATCCATCAAAGGCTTGAGGGGCTGCTTACAACAGGCGCTACCAGCAGCATGAACACGTTAAAAATGGTCATTAATATGAAATGCTAAACACTCTCAACTTCAGAAAGCAAAACACAAGTGACAGTGACAGTAATTTACCCAGAAGACTCTGAAAAACAGATTTCATTTCAAAGGCAACTGGGGCAAACATGTACATTTACAACACAAGACTTTAGGACCACTGCTTCAGCGAAGAAGAAGGATGTAAAATATTTTTGCACAGTATATATTTCTTGTGTGTTCCAGTTTAAAAGCCTCACATAAAACCATTGCATATACATGTTTCTTTCCAAAATACTCTCAAGCAAGCTCAAATCACTTGTAGTTTTGGGGAACATCTTAAAAACACAAGGCGAGGAGTTTAGAAAAATACGCTGGGTAGAAGCTAAAAATCTCAAGCATCCATCTCTCTTGGATTTGGTCCAGACCATGAGCCCTTCGCTGGTTTTGAATGGCAGTGCAAATGTTTATTAACTAACTCTAATAGAAGGGTTCCCAAACACTCAAAGTTTATCTTTCAGGCTCAAGAGACTCGTGTTATGGCTAGCTGAAAAAGGCAGCAGAGACTAGAGACTGAAAGAGAGAGAGCCCCATCCAATCTCTGGAATGTTCTTTAAGGAAAAAAAAAGAAACCTGAAAAAATTCCCACCATGCCCTGATTGTGTGTGTCAACAGTGGTAGGGCACTGTTGCATGCACCACAATAGGCACCAAAGCCATACACAGAACTCACTTTTCGTGCGACAGGGCATTGACACGGGTGCAGGACAAGACCCCATGTCTCTTTCCCCCGAAGTTTCTTGCGAAACCGTTTCTAAAGGCAGATTGGTTCCATATGACCACAGGGCCTGCGCTGCCTAGAGTCCGAGGAAAATCAACTATCCTCCTCCAACCACTTTGGGAGAAGTTGTAGTTCATCCTCCCAGCAGCTAGGGGTCCTCCACCATGTCGTCCAGGTTTGGAGCCATGATGAAGTGCTTGGGGTACGGCAGGCTCCTCTCGTCTGCATACTCTTCCCAGCGAGCATCGTCGCTCTCATGGGTGATGTATCGCTCTCCACGGCGCGTCTCAAACTCCCGAAGGTCCAACCAGGTCTGGTAATCCTGATTTAAGACAACAGAAAACATAGTGGTCAGAGATAACAAAATGTGAATTGAAACTTTTCAAAACCAAGAGTATAACATCACAATCAACTCCAACATCACTCAAGATGAGGAAACGAGTTAGTAGATGCACTCATTACAAAAAGACTAACGATTAGACTTAAGAGCAAAGATTCTAGAGCGGAGCTCTGTTCTAGAATCTTTGCTTAAGAGACTCTTACCTGCAGCCATGGGTGGCTAAGAGATTTATCCACACTGTAACGCTTCCTCATCTTCACTTGAAGTAGGTTGTTTATCAAGTCGATTGCTATGAGAGTAAATAAAGAGTAATCAAATCAACAAATAAGTATACAAATGGAAAAGCTCTGTTTAGGATGTTTTCAGACTCAAGGCCAAGCTGTAGAGTGTATCTATATCCTGTGGTAACATCTGTCTCTAAAAAGTTGAAGTTGAAAACCACACTCACAAGCGATTACTCTTAATAAGTCTTTATTGGACCATGTCTAACAAACGTATGTATTTCGGCCCTAGGGCATCATCAGCATGTAGATGTACCCGGTCTAAGGCCGAAACGCGTACGTTTGTTGAAGACATGGTCCAATAAAGACTAAGATCAAGAGCAAACGCTTGTGAGTGTGGTTTTCAACTTTATTTTCATAGCCTTTTAGAGTCTTCAAACTCGCACCCAAAGAGGGATTTATTTTTGGATTTGAGCGTGCCTATTCCTGTGTTGGCATCTCCGTCTCCCCGACAACCATCAGAACCCTGCAGCTCCCCCTCACCTTCCCCAGAGATCTCCTTCCAGGGGTTGGGTGGGTACATGAAGGCAGCGTTCTGGATCTGGTCGTTGATGTCCTCGTCCTCGTTGAAGGGGAACGTTCCACTCAGGCTGACATAGACGATGACCCCCACCGACCACATGTCCAGGGAGCGGTTGTAGCCTTTGCTGCGGAGGACCTCGGGGGCCAGGTAGGCAGGGGTGCCCACCACAGAGCGGCGGAAAGACTTCTCCCCAATGATGCGGGCAAAGCCAAAGTCACACAGCTTCACCTAGATTTCCAAAGTAAATGGGAGTGCTTTTCAGTGCTATGCTTGAAGGGCATCCTAGATCACAGGGAGTCCTGGGTCTCAGGAAACAGTACACACATACACTACATGTCTACATTGTGCTGTTTGTTCACTTAGGTAAAACTCTGTTCTATTTGCTTAACTAAAAGTATATCATAAAGTATATCATGCTGTTGCTGTTCTCCACAGATATTAAATCCAAGATTAAACTAAATCCATCTCACACGACATGTCTATTCCTGCTCCACTATAACACATTTATTTGAAGCCTTATGTCCAGCCCACGTCCACTATCCTTTCTTGTCATGCTGGAGGCTACGGTCACCCACCTGTGGGAAGGGCTCTGCAGATGCTAACAGCACGTTCTCCGGTTTCAGGTCACAATGGACAATGTTTTTGAAATGGAGGTGTCTCAGAGCCACCAGAATCTGCAAGAAAAGAATCAAGGGGTCGGTACTGAGATTATGACACTGCATGACAAAGATCTAGATGAAGGCTTTTCACATGCCTATCTCCATGCCAGGACAGCAGAAAAAGAGTGGGTCAATTCTTCACACGTTTATTAAGGTCATTCATTTTATATAGCTAATTTTAAACAAGTGATGTTGCGCCAAAGTGCTATTAATTCATGATTTATAGTAAAGAGGTGGCTTAAATGGTTTACATTTGAGTTTCAGAACCCAGGACTGATGGTTGAACTGCCTCGACTGGGAATTCCCCTTAATGTTAGGGACTTCAGCCTAAATGTTCAGGAAGCAGACATTGTTCCAAACTAGTGGAAATCTCTGGCACTATTTTGAATGTTTCCTTGAATTAGCACTCTTCAAAAGAGCCCACTCTGACCTGGGTGACGAGGAACTTGGTGAGGCGCTCGGGAAGGCGACTCTTCTCGCTGGACAAGATCATCTCAAGCATGTCGCCGTGAAGCTTCTCCATGACCACAAAGACCCGCTCCGGAGTCTCGAACATGCACGCCAGGTTGACAATGCCGGGATGGTGCAGGCTCTGAGGAGAATTACCGCCACAAGAGAGAGAGAATAAATATTTAAAAAAAAAACTCCTGAGACTACAAAGTAAGGTCACTGCACGGCACCACACAGCTGGCTAACAGATGCCTCCTGCTGTTTTCAACAACAGAGCTCATCAAAGGGTTAATTCAAAAGATTCTTCAACAGGCTCTGCTTTACATGACATTCTAACCACACTCCAATCTTAACTCCTTTCATCCCCGTCTTCAAAAGGGCTAATGTACGCTTGAAACGAATGCCATTCTTTCAACTGCCGTCGTCGTACCTGCAGAATGGCCACCTCGTTTCTCAGCTGGCTCTCCTGCTTGGTGGGGAATCTCATCTTGTCGATAATCTTAATGGCAACGTCTTTTCCGGTCTTCCTGTGCTTGCCTGTAAGAGTTTGAAACAAAAGTCCAGTATGAGACGAGCAGCGCCTAGACAGTGTGTGTTGTTTCAATTGACCAAGACCACAGGCAGTGTGTGTGTGTGTGTGTGTGTGTGTGTGTGTGTGTCAGAGGCTAGACAGAGAGCGCCCGTTCATTGGAAGGAGCCGCCGCGGAATACCATAAGCCTAGACTGACAAAAGGAATTCTATCGGACTAATAAAAGTTTATTTGCAAAGCAAAGGAAGAAAAACAAGCAGTCTCCCTCGACACTCGAAAGCCACTATAAAGAAAGAAAACTGTGGGCACAGGCTATGAAATGGAGGAGCAGGCTTTTTTCTTACCACCATAGACAATCCCAAACTGTCCCGAACCAAGGACCTCGTCGGCAAAGATCTGGTAGACGGAGCTGATATCCTAAAACAGACGGGAAAATATTTATATGGGAATTAGACCACAGAATAGAACTGTTTAGCATGAGACCACATCTGATGATGATGATGAGGTTAAAGTGAATACACAGACAAAGGCAAATGAGACCCCACTTCAAACAAGTTAATTAAGTAAAACACTGTGGACAATTAAGCACTATTTCATGATGATTTTTATCATTAAGCCGATGTAATGTGTCACTGTAAACATTCCAGTCATTCTGTGAAAAGAAGTCAACTGAATGATGAAATGCATTAAATGTGTTTTTGTCTCTTACCACATTCTCCTGGATCTGGGAGTTTGACACTGATATACTGACACAGAGCTCATCTGTAGAGGCAATCAAAACAACAAAAGGGTTCTGAGTTTATATGTGACAGACACATTTGTGCTAGTACAGCTTTGAAACTAACCATATGTAGCAATGCATCAACTTCAATTGGTCTGTAGACCAATTGTTCAGCTAAATGCCTCGCTGCCATTTACGATCAATGGCAACATGCCCAGTTCTTACAAAACTGTCTGCACATATACAATCGGAGTTGTAGATGTTTTAGCACATTCAACTGGATAACCGCTCATAATGGGCTCAGACTGCACAGGCATCATAAAGGCTGTGCATTTTATGGGATTCCGCCCAGCCATATTTAGTATGGAATACAACACAACCTAATCACCCTTAATCAGATATCGTTCTACACCAGACCATGCGAAGCCAGCATTCCAGTTCACTGGCTGTGAAGAGCACTGTGGGAACAATTGATTTCGAGCAGCCGGCAAAAAGGTGAAGGTCGGACCACAGCGGGCTGGTCCCTAAAATGGGTCACTACATGCAGGTCATCTCAGGCGGAACTCTTTTCCATAACACTGACCATTGATCTGCAACCAAAATTGTCAAGCCCATAGCTTGGACAGCCCTTCAGAGGGCCAAATCTGGTCTAGTCTGAGTTAAGGCTGTTACGTCACTTTCTCTTAAAGGACTGGCACTGCTGCATTTCACATCTCAAGGCAAAACATTTGATATTTCTTTTGCCATATTTTCATAGCTATGATCACAATCTGACTCCTTGGGAAAAATACACTCTGTGCCATTTTACATTTCAGCACAAAATTGCATTAATTATATAACTGTTGATGGATAAATGGACATGTTTGCAGATGGAGTGAGACAACATGAAAAGAACCCTTCAGATAATGGTATGTTCATTTATCTGCTAAAAACCTTAGGCTCGGTGGTTTGTGAATGTTTTCCTTTTTCCAATGTGACTCGCCATCTCAGTCAATCTTTCCACCATACTGGTACGAGCACATGTTGCTACACTAATGCTCAAAGAGTGGACCATGGGCATTCAGGAGATTGGGCATCTGCAAATAACAAGCTCTTTCAACAAATAGGCAGTGTCTTCATCTATCAAGGCAGCGGCAAAAATACAGCCACCTCCAGTGGTTTAAATGCACGAGACTGTGGGTGTGGAGGAGGAGAAGCACTCAGATTACAGGGTACACTTCTGAAGGTGACACCACCTCAGCTAACCTGACAGGATGCGCTCACCTCTCTTGCTTAGAGCAGTCTTATACGCATGGCTAACCGAATTACAGAAGAGGACAAAACAGCATGCACAACTATAGGACTATTACTATACTTTAGTACTTTAGTACTTTAGTTATAGTAAAACTTACTTTAGTATGTTTTCACTGATGTTTTGAACGATCTCAGACAGAGGTACTTGCCTAAAGAAAGTTGATTTAATCAAGGCTACAGTAACTCTTCTCTCTCTTCACTCTCAATCAGCTGTGTCAGAGTGACAAGATATCTGCAGTCAAGCTTTCAAAAGGGCCCTTTCACACAACACATCTGGTGAACGGATATGACCCAGAATAACCCCAATTTCTTAAAAATCCAATAATCCAATCCAAAACAATCCAACCAAAAAACAACAAATGAAATCTTATTACTGATGGAAGGCAACAGTATCCCTCCTACCTGTGGCATATTGAGATTAATTTGAAGATGACACCAATATTCTTTTAAAGCGCGTGCGCACACGCACACAAGCCTGCTAGCCGGAGTATTGTACTCACTGTGGTCCTTGCCCTGGCCGGGGCCGGTGCAGACGCTGGGCTGGGGCGTGACAGGCATCAGGGCCTGGCGGATGGCCTTCTCCCAGCCCTGGGCCACCTCCAGGCCCACGCCCGAGGCCGCCAGCGCCGGGTTGTGGAAGTGTCCGCCCGTGTTCTCCCCCACGTAGTACACCATGGTGTCGGTGATGATCTCGAAGCAGTGCGAGTTGCCTCCCTGCGCGAGGTTCCGGAAGTCATGGGCCGTTTCCACCTGTAGGATCTCCGACAGTGGGATTTCCTGCGGAGGAGGACGTCAGGTGCAGAGACCGACAGACAGATGGCTGAGTTTGGGTTTGTGTCGTTGATTCCCAATATCTAATATCCTGTTGACCTGTTGAAGTATCCTGTTCTACATTGGCCCTAGTACATCCTCAGGATCCTGCTTGGTTTGGTTTAACTTGTAAACATGGTTTGAAAAGCGGTTGTACTTCACACCACTAGCACGCCTAGTTCCTCACACAACTGCTTCTCAGAGCTGGACTGAGTGCCTTCACAGATTTCACCTCCTCTTTCTTTTAAAGAGTCCCATGAGAGGGAGGGGAAGGAAAGGGGGGGAGAAAAGAAAGGAAAAAGCAGGAGAGAAAAGAGGAGAGGGAGGGGAGGGCAGACAGAAAGTGAGACACGGAGAAGACCGACCCATCCCAGAAGGGCAGGCACACTGGCCCGGCCAGCCAGACAGCCAATCGCAGTCTGGAGGTGGTGAATCAGCACCAGCAGCAGCCGCTGCTACACGGGCCCTTCCAGAAGGAACCTCCTCCTCCACCTCCTCCTCCTGCTCCAGGCCTGGGCCCAAGCCCAGACGGGCTGCCTGTGGTTTCGCTGGGCCGAGACCGAGACCGCCACATCAAAACGCAGGCTCTGGCCTGATTAGAAGGCAGGACGTGCCTCTGTGATCTGGGCACGAGCCACGCTGGCCCTGGGCCAGGGGGTGGAAGCGGGCCAAGGGCACCGGAGGGAAGCCCTCCTCCAACACCCCACCCCCACCCCCAGCACACCTTAAATCAGCCAACAGTCCCCCCTTCCCCCCTTCCTTGCCCCCTTCACCCCCCCCCCCCCCCATCTAGTGTCTTTGTTTCTCTTTCTCTAGGTACTTCAAAGAAGGGTTCAAGTTCAGAGGAGCCTGCCAGGTCAAAGACATGAAGGAAGAGATGAAGGATGGAATAAAATGGAGAGAATATATGAGAGACAGAACACAGACAGGGAGGAAGAGACAGAAAGGAGAGAGTAATAGAGAGGGAAGGATAGAAGGAGACAGACAGACAGACAGACAGACAGACACAGGGAAGCCAGCCAACCAGCCAATCATCCGCCCGTTGCCCTGCCTGTCTGTAGGTGGCAGACACAAAATAAATCCTCACAGCCCATAGTCTAATCTCATCTCATTGAAAACACCTCGAACACCTATTTTTAACTGAAATACAGAACACTAAATCAATGTTTGGCTTGGGCGTAACATATCATTTCACAAAACTAACTGCTCCTGCTCCTTTTTCACCAAGTCTCCAAAAATGGAACCCTAAATCTACAATGTGTTTTAAAAACGATACGGATGCCTGCATGGCGGACACCTGTCAATGTATAATATGACCTAAAAAGTTCCACAACACAAAATGAATAATGCATGCTTTCCCTTCGGTCACTGTAATACCAGCATATCATTTCACCCACGGTTTCCATTACCAACATTGTACCGTCAGTTTCAATTGAGCGTGATAAGGCTGAATGACGAGGTACCTTGTAATACTTGGCTCCGCCGTCATTCTGGAAGAGGGTGAGACACTTGCTGTCCAGTCTCCAGTAATGTCTCTTCCTCTGAAGGAACGAAATAAAGGAGTGGAAAGTGACATGACACACCGTACAACAATGTTTTCATAAAGTCATACAGTTCCACAAATCATCAAGAAATTAGGGCTGTCAGTACTCCCAGCCTTTCCATTCGTTGAAAACAGGTTACCATTAAACATGTTGAATTCTATCAGATAGGCCTGTTATTATTATATGAGCTCACAATTGTTTTTATATGGTGCTGATATTATGCGTATTATTCATCCACCTTGCGGTTTCTTTCAAAGTAAAAGAACATCTTGGAATCAACATTATATTGGAGCATCAGTAGAATTATTGGAGCAGTTATCCCTTAACATAACTTTGAATAGATTCAACAAGTTGAAAAGGTCTTCTGAAGGCGATCTTTGATCTTCCCAGTACTGAATCCATTTGAATATGCTCCTGTGATCCTACCACATGAGTTAAACCTTTTCTAAGGTCCGATGGAGATTTTAAAAACCTCCTCTTTTATAATGGCCTGCATTTGAGGCTGCATGTAGTTGCCCAGAAGGCTTACTGAAAAAAAAAAAAAACATGCCATACAAATGACATTGACTTCAGAAGCGTTCAAACGGTTGGTGTGTGATCCTACCAGGTTGTCTCTGCTGGTGTAGTGCACCATCCAGCCCTCCCGCACCACTGTGGAGCTACGCCGCTTGGTGTGCTTGATGGACTGGACCACGCGCATGAGCGGGATATTGGTGCTCGTGGAGGGACTGCACAGCAGAGACACCAACACATGTTATATGCACATATTTGACAATAAATGGAAAATATGTCAAGATAATTGTCCTTATAGCTTACATGGGATCTAATGTAACACCAAAGATTCTGATTGACTGATTCTAAAATTAGACAATAATTACAACATGACAGTAACATGAGTCTGCAACATATTCAAAATGTATAATCAACAGGCAAAAATAGCAACATTGAGTTTGAGAAAGGCGCTATATAAATGTAACTTAATATTATTATTATTATTATTATTACTACTACCTTATGGTCTTGATCGTCTCCCCATCGTCCTTGTCTGCATCCATGAAGGGAGAGTCCATGAAGAAGATCTTGTCCTCTGGTGTGGACACCTCTTCGGCGTCGTCCATGCCTCGGCTGCCCTCGCTGTTCACGTCACTGTTGTCCACCTCCATAGTGACCTCAGAGTCAGGCCCAGGGCTGGCAGGCTCTGGGAGTGGGAAGGAAAAGAGAGGGGGGGGGAGAAAGAAAGAAAGAAAGAAAGAAGATGGAGAGGGATAAAACAGTGAGAGGGAGGCAGATTTACAACGTCACAACGTAATGATTAAGTGAACAACGAAAACAAAGTGCAGTTCTGACAAACTCACCCCCATTGAAGACTACTTCTCCAAGACAGTCTCTTGGCACTTTGGACGCACATCGCTTGTGGCAGTTGAACTTACAATCTGACATGAAAACACATAGAAATAACATGTACTTTGCTTTAGACAGAAACGTATACTTTACTTAAAACAGAGAGTGTGTTCTACAATTGGTCCACAGTGCAATACACATTACCAAAGCTTTTCTACTGTAATAGTAAAGACTTGGTAGTACCAATTAACAGTGTAATAGTTACACACATGTTTACACAACTGTATGTGTGCCAAAGCTGTATATATAGATATAGACATGCGTGTGTGTAAGTATGAATATGTGTGTGCTGTATATATGCACCATTCCTGAAGGAAACTATCCATGTTACTGGACATATTGACATTCTGTATATTTCTGTTCTGAGAGCTTATGCTTATGCAGAGGCGTTTGCCACCGTCCTGCCAGCTGACCTTTGCACTGCATGCCCTGGCGGAAGAGGCCCTTGAGCAGGCGCTTGCAGTACTGGCAGATGGTGGGCCGCGTGTAGGTGTGCACGTTGAAGGTGTGCGGCACCTTGACCCGCCCCAGGACCAACTTATCCATCCATATGGGGCGGCCGCTCCAGGACGGGATGCGCTTCCCAGCCTCCAACAGGGGGCGCTGCTGAGGAAGAGGAGGGGGGGGGGGGGGGGGCGCAGAGGATAATGTGAGGGTCAGCGAAAAAGAAGAGAGAAAGACAAGAGGAGAAGAGAGACTGGCATCAGCTGTGAAGAAAAGATAACAGGGCATGGATGAGAGAGAAAGAAAGAGAGAGAGAGCGAGAGAAAGAAAGAGAGAGAGAGAGAGAAAGAGAGAGAGAGAGAGAGAGAGAGAGAGAGAGAGAGAGAGAGAAAGATTGGTTGATCAGATGAAGATTTGTTGACGGAATGCCTCCGTAGAGCCAGAAGCAAGGAACTCTTCTGTTCTGTTTTACTGGGAGAGTGATTACTTGTGTAGGATGATGGAGTGCGCAAAAAGATGACACACGCCTTGGATTATCCCACAACAACAAATAAACACCAGAAATAAAGCACTCATCATCCTGCACCTCAACTGAGAGAGGCCATAAACAGCACCACGGGTCAAGTAGGGCACATCCTGCTAAAAAAAAAAATAAAAAAGCTAAATTAATGGTGGATAAATAATAAATAAACAAGGATAAAAAAAGAGCATGTTTTGCGCCGTGCATCGTTATGGAGTGAGTGGATGCTTTCATCCAGGGCCTGAAATGAAAGGAGGTATTTGTTGAGTGGCTCTCTGGGGCGGCCTTGGTGGTGCCTGTTGAGCTCGACAGAGGCGCATTCTCTGTCTGACTGTGTAGGTGGACATGAGGTACACTGCAGGCTATAAAAAGTAAGGACCAATATAGCTGATCTGGAATGCTGTCTTTCATCAACATGAAAACACATTCAGCTGGGTCTAATAGTGTTTGTTCTTTATAGCGTTCTACCCATTTACAGATACATGCCTCACTGAAGTCAATTTTTTATTATTAAATAAACCTTTCTTTGCCATGCTCACCATTGGCATATATACCAACCCTTGGCATGCTGTAGTGGATGAACTACAAGGGCAAACAGGTCTCTAGCTCATTTGACCTCCTGACCCCCTGGTCCTCTTCCACTGATGTGGTGCATTATTGCTTTTGTATGTGCATGCCCAATCTCTCATGATATTAGAGCAGGCTACACTGGCTTAACTTTGACCCAGGCAGCACACTATACTGAGTAATTCAAAAAGAGAATGTGCACCCTTACTCTGCTGCTTCAGAAAATGTAAATGTATTCTACTAGCAAAAAAAACAGCATGATAAAACGGAAGTGTAAGTATTCAAAACTCAACCTCGAGGGCCCCAATGGAGAGCTTTCCATTAGGCATGTAGATTATGAAGCGCTGACTGCAGATACATTCTCCCCTGGCATTGGCATTAGGCATTTAGATTATGAAGCGCTGACTGCAGATACATTCTCCCCTGGCATTGGCATTAGGCATTTAGATTATGAAGCGCTGACTGCCGATACATTCTCCCCTGGCATTGTTGGAATATCATTCATAGGCATTTTAAAAGCCCACCAACATGTTTATAAAGACAAGGCAGTCCATTTTCAGCGCCAGGACTGAGTGGAGGTGGGAGTGGAAAGTCCACTTGAGTGCGGTGGGAGCAGCCGTGTAAAAGTTTAGTCAAGGGCAGCACGGCCACATTCACGGCTTAATTGACTGAATGGAAAAAACATTGATTTGCCCTAGGCTGGAATGCTTATGTGATTAGTGGGTACAGTATGTCTGTCTGTTAAAAGTGTGTGTGTGCGCTGTGTGTTTGAGTGTGCGCTGTGTGTGTGTGTGTATGTGTGTGTGTGTGTGTGTGTGTGTGTGTGTGTGTGTGTACGTGCATATGTGGTTGGGTGGGTCTATCAGAAATAGAAGAGAACAAGCGAGAGAATGAGAAAGTTTTTGAATCATAGAGAAAGAAAGAAACCCTGAACAAAGAGAAAGGAAAGAGAGGGAAGGGATGACCGCATAAGACAGACAAATAGAGACACACACACACACACACACACACACACACACACACACACACACACACACACTTATAACATGTAACATGAGACACCCTTTATGAACCCAGTTACATATAAAAACACACTTGAAAAAGCATAAACGACATCGCAAACACACCATGCTCACCTCTTCCGGGGACGCGACGACAGTCTCGATGGGCGCGGGACGCGGGATGGACAGTGAGGAGCCGGGCAGAGAGACATTGGACAGGCGTCGCTTGCGCACACCGCTGCAGTTGTTGGGGATCTTGAAGGCACAGCGCTTGTGGTAGTTAAGTCCACACCCTGCGGAGGAGGCCCAACAGTGTGTCATACTGGACGCCCGGCGCTTACATCATCCTGCCTCCGTTTCAGACAGGCCTGAGGGGTTATCACACTCTTCTCCACAGAGGAACCAACTAAAGGTTCTGAATTATGACCTCCTTGTAAAGGGTTCTCTGGAAGAATTTCCAGTGCCAAGGAACCCTTTACAACCAAGGTTCTCTGATAACAATTCTCAGTACTTCCACAAATAGTATGCATACCTACTCATCTACAGACACAGTATTTGCCAGTCACTCTTAAGCACCTACTAGTGGTCGACCCGTTTGGTCATCACTATGTCAAGTTAGTGAAGTCACATGCACGGAGTGTTTTGGGTCAGAATGTCCACGAGTGATCTCATGCACTGGCTATGAGTTATGAAATATGCCGTCATGATCATGCTGCACTCATTTTCGACAGCTGTAAACACCCTGACTAACCCTCCACATGCCATCAGCACTCAGACCTACAGAGACAGCAGCGCAGCAGGTCTGGCCAGCAGGAGAGCTCATTGCGTTTCCTAGTCCCGGACCATTTCCAATTTCTAGAACATTCTGTGGAACGGGGGCGGCAGAGATGATTCTTCAGTGTAGGACTGTACGTGCACAAATTTAACATCATTGCACTAACAAAACTAAAAAAAACAAAAACTAAACTAGAATTTGGATACTTCAGGCTATCTAAGTTTATATTGGTGTGCCAAATCAAAAGCCATCGAGCGGTCTGACATTTTCCTGTCTGACATCAATACAGAGAATTTTGCTACCCGCCTATGAACGGGATACTTGAAAGGTTCGACTTTCAAAAAGCAGGAAGCCACCCAGGGCTTTGATTCGTGGCCCACAGACGCAGATCACTGACGGAGGGGTCACTCTGTGTAAACACCTCACGCCTCGGCCTTTGGTGGCGTGGGCTGCGGATGCGTGATGGGGCGGGGGGGGGGCTGCAGCTGAGGCAGTGGAGGGCAGTGGAGAACTCTGCCATGAGGGGGCGGGGGATCAAAGTTCCCCTAGCTGTTGACTCTGCTGAGGTAGCATGTTGTGAAGCCCACAGCGCCTGGTCAAAGGGTCAGTTGGGGAAAAAAAAAACAATAATAAAAACAGACCTCATCTGGATTGAACGACTACTTCTGAGGAAGTGATCTGCATTACCACCTGACGCTTTACCCATACAAAAAAACAGGCCCTGAACATTTCCAGTCTCTAGAACATTCTGTGGAACATGATTCATCAATGTAGGGCTGCCACAATTAATCATGCAGTTTGCAACTCTGCCCCAATGGCTAATCTCGTCACATCTATGATTTTTATAGGTCATGTGTGACACAGTGAAGCTCACCTAACATGGGTGCTGTGCTTCTCCTGCGCTAAGCATGCCCACCAATCAGAAGTGCCGCAACTTAAAGCGAAATCTGTTGAATTGAACTGAGCCTTGACTTTCAAAAATCAAATTGCAAATCAAATCGCAACATCTGTGAGAAAAATCGCCCCCAATATCACCTTCCCCAATAATCGCCTTCCCCAATATCATTATTCTAAGGCTAACTCTGGTACAATGCATCAAATAGCAACATTTTATCTATGGAAAAATTGCACATGATCCCTAACAAATAAAAATAAACAAACAAATCAAATAAAGTTCAGCGTGTGTTCCTCGGTAACTGCCGCAGACCCACCTTCGCATTTGAGTCCCTGGCGCACTAGACCCCACAGCATCTCCCCGCAGTCGTCGCAGAAGGCCGGCGCCTTGTAGGAGTGCACGTAGAGAGTGTGCGGCCGGATCTGGAAGTCCTCAACAGTGGCGAGCGCTGAAGATTGTAAACACAACAGACAGAGTAGTGAAAACAGTAGGCTTGACAATTCATACTTACCACAGACTTATGCCAATAAATTGCTTATCCTGACAATGGAGGTAAGGGACTGCACACAAAATAGGCTTTGGGTGTAGGTGCAGTAATAGACTTCATAAGCAACAATGCATGTATTCTGTTTAAACTGTTCAGAGCTATACAACTACATACCATGGAAACAAATAAAATAGTCCCCAACCTCCAATATATCTAAATTAACAAGACGGAGCTAGAGGTAAGTGGACCTAAAAAAAGCATCTATTGATAAGCATCTTGATATGCAGCTCATATAGTGCATAAAAAAGGACTTGTACGGTGCTTAACCCACATTAGCAAGGTCAAAGTAACCTATTGTATGAAAAGAATAATAGAGATGACTCCTCACATCCAAATTAGACTATCACTGACATCAAGTCAGCTACTGTAAAGTCTTAATAATTTAGCCTTGTCTATAAATCTGTCTATTGTGTGTTAAATGTGGCTGGTCAGTTTTTGTGTTGGGGTATATTCCACCAACAGCAAACAGTGTATTATTATTATTATCATTATTATCATTGTATTGCATATTTTATAAACCATTTTATTCAATATGAACCTTCTGGCAGTTGGAGTTGATCAGGGGAGCTGATCTTTAAGGTCAACGCAGCAATGACTAACACAGGGATTAAAGTGAAAAAAAATCGTTTGACAACTTTTTTCAGGCCATAAGTCATACGTTGTTCATATCTACCTATAGAGATAGCACCCCTTTTGCGGTCGCGACCTATTGGTTTTTAATGTACAAAAAGATGCAAACAGCAAAGTAAAGGGAGTATTCGCCTTATTCACACAGCGGCCATTGTTTAAACCAAAACGAGGCTACAGGGTACACTTACTATATAATTAATGCCACCTACAGGTGAATGCATAGAACATAACAATCCTATGGTTTGTGTACCCTGTAGCCTCGTTTTAGCCGCCAATGGCCGCCATGTGAATAAGGCGAATTGAGAGTGTAATTGATTGAGATTGAGTTTTCCTGATGAACAAAAATATATTTTAGTACCATCCCTGACCATTGCTGATTAGCCATTGCTGTTCTTTTCTACTGCAGCAATATTGTAGAAAGGCTTTAACACACTCTTATTTAATTACTTCAGGCCAAAAGTGTTTAAAGGGGAGATTTTTTTCTTGTTAATATGCAATTCAACACCAAGTAAAATCTATAAAATCAAGTTTGCAAGACTTCCCATTTCCTCATCAAAGTAACAAATCAGAACATTCTAGATATTGTTCATATTTCCATTTGTTGCCTCATCCGCATTTAATGAAAACATGGTAATTTTGAGTTTTACAGACAACTCAGTTTTCCAATGAGCAGCAATACTGTGTGTGCTCATGCAGGAGGTCTGCGCATTTGTAACGACAATCTGGAGACGGCGCTTTTGTCTTCAGCAACAGATTGTATAAGGTTGACAAGAGGTTGCGATATGGTTAAGGACAGGTCGTGTTGCGCTATGAAAGAACATGCATAGCCTACTTTCTAAACGTAAAAACGGTCAGCCATAGATAAACGTAGCCTACCTTTGTCGTTGTGGCTAGTTGCACCAGGTAGGGAAGATGTCCTGAAGTGCACGAACGTTAACCTTATGGCGGTCTTCTGATTGGTGGCGTGCTAAAACGTTTTCCTATTGCATCCATAAACAATTTTCTTGCAGCGAACCGCGCAAAAGCAAACTCCTGGCACTTTAATTTCTTTACACCATGGCTTGTTAGTTCTCCCCCGTTTTCATCAGCTGCCCATCTGCATTTATTTTTTAACTTTTGACACCTGCCTTCCTTTAGCAACAACGCATCCATGACAGCTAGTGGCCTTGCCAAATAGACGCACACAAATCATGACGCTAATATGCGAGGTTCTGGTAGGCCCACTGGTTATGGTTTTGTGCTATAAATTAATAATATTTTATAGCAAAGTTTTAAGTTGACTATTTTAATTGTATGGTTATTTTTTGTCAACATACACTCACAACCTATTGTCGTTAAAAGTGAGGCCTAAGCAAAATAGGCTACAAGGCTGTCTGTGCGTCACAAACACGACTGACCCCCTTACTCGACACGCTCAGTCAAAACCTTCCGTCGCAAATTGTGAAAAACATTGTTGTATGTCATAACAGACGGGATAATAAATTGCATAGGCTACGGTTTATATTGCGTCGCTTTACACATAATGTTAGTTGCATTGATTCAAAACTGTAACAATAGTAGCCTACATCGGGTGGCATAGCAGGCTATCTGTTCAAGTCATAGGTGACACCCAAAATGAATGACCTCCCCTGACAAGAGTTCGCGATAGTAAGTGTCTACATTGATGCACGGAAAGAACAAAGCCTCCGAATTCGCACATAGAGCTCACAATATCATATCCAAAAAAGTTAAACGGATTGGCCAACCTCATCAGCTGTCTCGATTGTGTCACTATAATCCAACTTTTAGACCGTTATAGTCCTCCATACGTGTTCTTTTTTTTAAGCAAACGCCCGAGACAAGTGTGTAGCTACAACATACAAAGCGAAACTCATGGCTGACGTAGGCCGTATAGGACGTATCTTCTTGAGCGGTCACGGATTGAGACACAGAAAGTTCTCAAGAACACTATTAGGTCTTTAAACATTTACCTAATATTTGTAGTTGCCTTAAAAAAGGAAAAGCAAAGGTGACAGTCCCCCCCCCCCTCCTATTTTTTTTCTCATCGGATCTGCATCGATCTCAAATATGACATTTCTAAAATCAAATTGACGGAAATCCGTCCTATGACGGAGAACTTTAATCCTTGTACTAACATACATGACTTGAGAAAACTGGTAACAAAGTCTTCAGTTCCTCATTTTTGAACTTGGCACTCTGTCAACCATTTATCACGCCTCCTCTCTACTTACTTTACCTACCAGTAAATCACCGTTAAAATGAATCAATGAACCAAGCGACCACTCTATCAACATTTCCATCAATTCTTTCATTGTACTGTACGCACGCACACGCGCACACACACACGCACACACGCACACACACTCTTTCTACCGATCTCTTTTTCACCTCCCCTCTGCTTCTCGCCTCCATACATACAGATTTCACAAGCTCTTATCAGACATGAAGGCCGTCTTTGGCATGGCGTCGTAGTAATGAATGAAAAACAGCACCATGGCAACCACATTCCCAGAGAGCAAACAATCTGGAGTAGATTCGCAAGAAGAAGGGGATTTTACAATTTCCCATAAGAACAACCCGGAACAAAGCGTAGAGAGAGAACGTCACACATGTTGCGCTGCCGTATCAAAGCTAGTTCTAACCTATAAACACCACGGGAGCCATTTGAAGCAAGTAACGTTGGGGAACAGATAATGAGCTATGGTGGTAATGTGAATATGATCGGCGCCTTCCTTTGAAGACACGTCAGTTCAGTAAGCCGCGTACAGCGCTATGCACTGCTGATGAATGAATCACTGAGCCCAGCCACCCCATTAACATCTCAATCATGGACTCAATTACACAACCACATCAGGAATGCTTGTGTTGCTCACACACACACACACACACACACACACACACACACACTTGTATGTGGAATGCCGCAGGTATGCGTACACGGACCTATTCTGTGAGCGTGAAGTTGTCACAATCAGTGGGAAAGCAGCCTATGAAAATGTGTCACAAAAAAATAAAAACACACACACACACGTCAGGCCAACATTATCCGTCAGTGAGCTCTGTTAAAGTGCAGAAATGATTAGCAGTGCCCTTTGAGCGCCGTGCCAAGACAAATCTCTGGCCACCTCCCACCAAGAGGCGCTCTGGCAGGCCTACAGCTGCGGGCCCGGAGCCCACAGCAGGCCTCCGAGACAAAGGAGACGCATGTCAGAGACAAAGAGCAGCCGGAGATTGGAGCACAAGATGGGAGCCCCACAGGCCTTGACACTTTCTGTCACTTGTCTCTGTCTGTTTGAATGACTGGTCGACTGATTATCCCTCAATTTAACTGTGCTCACAGTACTTCAAAGTACAAGCAAGGCTGGTTAAACACGGCTGTGATAAAAAATGTAAACGGTCTTGTAAACTGTTGAGAAAATGTTCACACAGGAAAAAAGGTGTCATAAGGATGACGCAAGAAGTTAAAATTAAATCACAAATAATTTTCACTTATAAAAAGTAAAAAAATACAGCCAATGTAACGGAAAAAAACAGGAAAAGAGATATGGGGATGTTAGTTATGTAGTTTGTATTTAGAGACGGTGGCCTGTTTGTGGCTTGTATTATGTAGGTATGTCAATAAAACTTTCCAAATGGACAACTGGCAAAATAAATAGTGTATTTTGATAGGCAGAGGTTGAATAAAGCTTTAAAAGATCAAGTCTAAAGGTTCAGTAATATCCAAACACCAGCCATTTGAATCTTGCAAAAGATCCTCTTTTTTGTCCTTTGTTTTTCTTTTTTTTTTTAACTGAAAAAAACCTACCCGAAACTGTTTGAAACTGGAAAAAAAAACTGACCAAAAACTGTTTGAAACTGAAAACTGTTTGTCCCAAATCATGAGAAAATAAGGGTTCCTGTCACAACATGTTGAGTTTTTTTAAACATTTTCTTGTTTTCATTCTGTACAGACATCAGTATGACACAGAATAGCCTACAATTTGCTACGAGGAAACTTTACAGCGGAGCACTTTGGTACAAGTACAATAGCCTAACATTATGCTGTATTGGCGGCATTTACATTTTCGGGCCATGACGTGGTTTTGCAAGTAATACATCCCGGCTGGTAGTTCTTAAAATTATTTGAAATTTGGCTCACTTGTAGTTAGCTAGTCACTTGTAAGACTGATGCTAGTCACCTTCAACAAAAACTACAACAATTTAATAATTATTTTCTGGGAACACCCCAAACAGCAAACCGCAATATTGATGACGTCCACTAATCACTGAGATATCCGCGTACCTTACTCGTATACGTGTAGGTGTCAGCCTTGGCGCAGTTTATATGTGACCACCTCAGCCTCCCCCTTTCCCATGATGTGCTCACTCACACATCTGCCTACAACTCTACAACAGCTCCTCACATCAGTCTGCTGAGGTCTGCTTGGCTGTGAATCATCACCAATAGAAAGTCTGGCTGTGGAGAAATGAGGCTTTTTCCATGTCAGGTCTGGCCTTTCTTACTCATGAGAGCCGAAAGGGAAACTGGGTGCTCGGTTGACAGGAACCGCCACGCACAAAATGTACACAGAACGCCGTAAAGAGCGCGTTCTCAGAATGAGAGCGAGCTAAACACCCGTACTTTATGGTTTACACCGGCAAAGAGGAAGTGGTCAGGGCCCAGAAGCCTAAGTGTGGTTGATGCTGTGAGAAATACTGTGACTGAGCCTGTGTGTGTGTGCATGTATGTGTGTGTGTGTGTGTGTCTGTCTGTGTTTGTGCTTTCTTGCATGTGTGTTCGTGTATGTGTGTTCGTGTGTGTTTTTATGCCTGTTGCATGTGTATGTGTGTGTGTGTGTGTGTATGTTTGTAGAATGCTTCGCCGCACCAGCTGCCTGGGTCAAAGCTTGGTCACCGAAACTACCGAAACTCTTCAACATATAACCACACCATGCACATGCAGGGGCCCCTACAAAACCCCACCACACATAAAAGGCCCTTCAGAGATGTGATCCAGTGGTTACTTACTGACCACACAGGGCTTTATATTTGTAGACCTCAGGTGTGCAGAAAGGAATTGGACAGGTGATGCCACTTGTGTTCAACTTTAATGTTAAACACACACACACACACACACACACACATACACACACACACACACACACGTTCAGGTCTTGTGCATCTAACTTTGGCTGGTAAAAGTCGTACTTCTGAGATGATGCCGATAGGTCATGCTTTAAAATGTTGCTTTAAAAATGTTTGTATGCAAAATGTCTACTTTCTAAATTGCTGGTTAACCGTCTTGTGAAATGACACATGCTTTATTTATTGTTACACTGTGGCTTGTGAACGATAATCTGCAGTACGCCTCTGAAGTATTGTAATAAACTCAAGACATCATTCAGTTATCCTTACTGTGAAAATTGTGAAAAACATACTGCATTAAATTAAGTTTAAAATCATAAACTGAAACCATACATTCAAATCATATTATTTCTTTCAATGTGGCATGTGAGCTGTGAAGTCATAAGGATTATTGGTTACATACTGGTAGACCAAGAGACAGACAAGCAGACTCAGGATGGGAGCTGAATATGGACTCCAAAAAAGGTGAAACGAAAATCATTTCCTGTATCATTCTAGGCCAACCATTTGAATCAACAAAACAGTTAAGCCCGGAGATATGTGAAATCTGCAAGCAGTGTTGCAAATTCCAAGGAAAAACTGGCTAGGATTATTGTGTTTACACTGTCTGAGCTAAACTGTTACACATCCTGACACCAGAGCTTCTCTACAGGAAGGGAGGGAGAAAGAGACAAAGTGACACTGATAGTGATGGGTAAAAGCGGGATGTAGGCTATGCTTTCATTTGGGAGAACTGATCCAAGGACAATCTGCTCGTAAACTTCACTTGAACTTGAGTGTCAGAACTTGAGTGTCAGACATGGAGAGAAGATGGATTTTCGGCTCATTTAATCCAAGTAAAATGCCTTGATATCAAACCCAAATTCTTTAAACCTCCCACTGTGGCAGCGTCTCTGGTCATCCAACTCCCTCATGTCCACTTTCTTTCCCAAGCCATGGTCACCTGAACAAAGATAAGGTGTACACTGAAACCTTTTGTGTTGACACGTACCAGACAGAACAACTTCAATCAGGTCCCCCTCGTGGATGTCTTCAGCTGACGTCAACCTCTGCAGGATGTTGTCGGAGTTGAGGTCATGGCGGAAGAGCAGGATCTTGTCATACATGCCGAAGAACCCACATTCTGGAAACTGGAACGGAAAAACAGACATGAAAAGAACCGTGATTACAACACAGGTATATGGGCTATCACAGGCACGTGGTTTGTGGAACGTGGTGGATTTAAGGTTTTGGGTACCCCAACAGAACGGTATCCAAAATCGGTACGGTATGGGTCGGGTTGTTTTGGTACCATTCACCAGTTCTGACAATGGCAATGCAATTGCGTACCGTACTGGGCCAAACTGTAGAAACACCAAAACAGAGACGGGCAGGAAATCTAAGACTCGGAACAGTGAGGCGGAAGCTGGATGGACACTCATTAGATGTGCCATGGCTAATCTCCACGCTCATGAATAATGGCTGGGGTGCTGTCACCAATACCCGGACAAGGTTACAGGCAGGCACATGCCAATGCACTCCAATGGTCACTCTGACCACTGGCTCTTCACGCCCTGACAATTTGAGTCTGTGTGTGGCTCTCATGCACTGGCAAACACGCCCTGACAAGGCCAAATCCAAGTCTGTGTGTGAGCTCAAGTTGCTCTCATGCACTAGCAAACACTGTCACACATCAGATAAAAAAGCATTTGTATTTGTGTAGTAGACATTTCCAGTGTGGTTTTTCCATAGTGTAAAAAGGGTTTTTTTTGCTTTCTTGAAAACACCAAAATCCGCAATACACATGCTGTAAGGTAGATATACAAGCCTTAACTAAAACAGCTGCTTAGAGCTAAAGGTTTGGACCAGTAGAATCGGTTATAAATAGCCTGTAACTAGAAAATGAGGAGATCAACAAAATGACAAACAAGAATGTTATTACAGAAACTGAATGTTGTGCCAAATGGCATCTTTGAACAATTTCTGACAAACACAAATATACATTTAAGGTTAATATTTTCCAGAACAGCTTTCTGCCTGCGCTTCGAATTAATAAGACCAGCGGTATAACAAAAAAGTCAGTCAGATGTCATCATCTCACTTAATTGCAATTGCAGCCAAAACAATAGACACAAAGCTCTCAGTCTCCCAGACAGACCTTATGCTATGAGGGGACAATGCGTTCCTTCAAATGGAATAATACAAACCGCTCCAGACACACTGTGGTATGTCCACTTCTCTGTTGAATGGCAATTCAGTCAAAACAATACAACTATAAACACTGTAACTGTCAAAATAATATTCTCCCTTAAACAACACATTACATTTCCCTCATAACAAGCCACAAATGGCACCACCACAGATATACAGAAACAAACCGACAAGGTTTATTCCAACCTCAGTCATTCAAACAAGTGGTCAGGGAAATGACATGAGGTAAGAGTAACCTGAAATGATTTATCTCCAGCCTTGGCCTGAAATGCACACTCAGTCACACACATTTATTTAAATCTCCGCTTGCCAGGGGCCCTTCCACATGCAAATGGGCCCACAATAGCGGAGGAAACAGAAGGAAATGGCGTAGGTTTCCGGACAGTGACTCTCTCTCTCTCTGCCTTATCAGAGGACAATACCTGAGGAAGTAACCTGCATGACCTGACCACAAGGCTCTACATCTATAGATCAGATAAAAACGGAGGCTGGTGGTGAATTAAACCAGATTGAATGTAATTTGCTCTCTCTCTCATTTGCTCTTCAATCCGCAAGTCGGGTTTATTTTCCATCTGCCTATCAGACAGTTGTAATCCCGATGTACAGTACAGTCTAGAGGCAGGGATTAACACGCGGGTCTCTCTGAACGGTGGGACATTTGTTCTCACCCAATAAGTGCAATGTCAAATGCTTCAGATGATGTCTGGTGGTGTGTGTGTGTGTGTGTGGGGGGGGGGGGGGGTGGATTTCAACAGACACAGGTGGCTGAGAGTATTATACTGTGAGAGAAGGAAGTGAGAGCTCACAATGTCACAATCTCCGAGATTTGGTTAGAGGCTGGTCTCAGTGGCAGATCAGATAGATGACAGACAGAGTGTCAGATTACTGAAGTGTGAAGCCTATACTTGATCCCCCACTGATTTCAGCCAAATGCCATGGAGGACGGAACACCACTTAAGTCAATCTCTGGTCTTTATCTTAAGTCCACCTCTAAGGGCAGCCGCAAACCGACTCCGCTACCAACACGGGCTGTGGAGAGATAGTCTCTAGATGTTTGGTAATCCGCTAGGCCAAATAGGAGCACATCAACCAAAAATTGTTTTCACACAGAAAAAAACAGCAACTTTTAAGCCTCCTCTTTCTGTCTGTCTCTGCTCTTTCTGCAATTCTCTCTCTCTCTCTTTCTTTCTCTTTCTTTCTCTTTCTTGCTTTTGCTCTTGTTCTTGTTTCTTTTAGAGCTTGCAGTGTTTGCAAATGAACATCTGCGTGCTGCACCTGAGCAAGGAACCACTAACCAACTCATGCACAGGGTGCACCAGCAAAGCTGCACGGGGCTCAAAAAAAAAAAAATTTAAAAAAGGAGACGGGAGAAGCCACACAAACGTAACATAAGGCTTCCTGCTGAATTCACACGCCTGAGCCGACATACAGACCTGTAAAAGGGAGCCTGTTTAGCTGGCTTGAGTCCCACGCTGGCTTGGATCTT
>NW_027468859.1:37885716-38050716 GCF_046254945.1 Alosa pseudoharengus | reverse complement strand
GGTGGCGGCACTGGACTATAATGACTTAAAAGTTAATCACTTAAAAGCCACAGTGGGCAGTGGGCAGCGCGGTCTCGGGGGAGGGGGGGGGGGGGGCCGAGTCACTTGTGTAAGCGGCCCCTTAACGGTGGGATGCTGACGGGATAATCCCACAGCACTCGAGCAGGCGACCGCGGGCCCAACAGTCACATGCCCTGAGCAGAGCCCCATTTGGATCTCATGCCTGAAGACAGACACATCCATCTGTACATTCTGCACAAGTGCACACCAAAAATAGCAACTGGCATCATACACACACCTCAATGAAAAAGCAAAGTCCCCTCTTTTTGAGGGGAAAATAGGCCTAAACTTCTTCCACAATTGCATACTCACACGCCTACAGATATATTCATATGTGCTTGTATGTCTAATCCTGTATAAATATAGAATATAAATGCTATGCTTTGTTGTTCATTGGTACTTAAATGCACTTTGTTTTCATGTTTGGATCGTTTAGTGAGGTATGAGGCAGAAGCCTAAATGATGATGCAAACAATCCATCCACCCTCATTTTAAACCACAAAAGGAGTCAGTCCATGCCGCCATCATAGCTGGGCTAGAACACTTCACTACTACCTGCCTAGCTAGGCTAGAACACTTCACTACTACGCTAGAACACTTCACTACTACCTGCCTAGCTAGGCTAGAACACTTCACTACTACGCTAGAACACTTCACTACCACATGCCTAGCTACGCTAGAACACTTCACTACTACCTGCCTAGCTACGCTAGAACACTTCACTACTACACTAGAACACTTCACTACCACATGCCTAGCTACGCTAGAACACTTCACTACTATCTGCCTAGCTACACTAGAACACTTCACTACTACGCTAGAACACGTCACTACCACCTGCCTAGCTACGCTAGAACACTTCACTACTACCTGCCTAGCTACACTAGAACACTTCACTACCACCTACCTAGCTACGCTAGAACACTTCACTACTACCTGCCTAGCTACACTAGAACACTTCACTACAACCTGCCTAGCTAGGCTAGAACACTTCACTACTACGCTAGAACACTTCACTACTACCTGCCTAGCTAGGCTAGAACACTTCACTACTACGATAGAACACTTCACTACTACCTGCCTAGCTAGGCTAGAACACTTCACTACTACGCTAGAACACTTCACTACTACCTGCCTAGCTACACTAGAACACTTCACTACCACCTGCCTAGCTACACTAGAACACTTCACTACTACGCTAGAACACGTCACTACCACCTGCCTGGCCTGCAGCCAGATCCATCATTTGAGACTCCAGAGCCACCCATCTGGGATATAAGCAGCAGAGAGGATGAGGGAGGGAGAGAGAGATAGATATGGAGAAATGAAGAGACGGAGAGAGTGAGTAGCAGATGGAGGTCTGGCTTCAGATGGACGGGAAGACAGAGCGGTGTAGACGGAGGAGGCTGCTTGCCCCCACAGCGTGCAGATTAGAGACCTGCATGACACAAGATGAAATATGGCATTTCCACATACTGAGGCGCGTGGAAGGTTACCGGTTTTATAGCCGTAATGACTTACAACTGCCGGAAAATGAGAGCAAACACAGTCTTCAGCTTTTTCCTATAGATTCAAAACTTCACAAACAGCCAAGTCTCGAAGTGATGATGCAAGAGTGCAACACTGTTCTGTGTTTTTTTTTGTTGATGTTGTTGTTGCTGGGTTTTGTTTTGTTTTCCTGGCTTTGGACCAAAGCAGAGAATTTAATCAAATATAACTTCAACCAAAGCGATGCGGGGCCGAGAGCTTGAAGCTCATATTCAAATGATCAGGGCTGCAGGCAACATTCCATCGCAAAAATTGATTGTAAATACTTCAAACAGTATCAAAGAAACCATAACTCAACACGTCCATTGTGTTTATATTGTTTTTAATGGACTCCAAGGGGATGTGTGACACCTCGCACATGGCATGAAGGGGATGCAGCAGCATTGGAGAAGAAAAGAAGCTGGAAAAGAGAGCAGTAATCCTCACACTGCGCTTCACATTTAATTATAGTCGGAGCCACGGAGGCCCAGTGCTGCCTGTGGGTTAGTCACTTCACATCCTTCTTTAAGACACACACACACACACACACGTGCATTTTTAAGACAGGCACACAACTATGCACCCGCATCGCATGCACTTTTTAGACACACACTCACACACCAATATACATTTTATAGATACATGCGAGACAAATTTCCCTCATAGAAATGTGCCGCAAACCACTTCTTTCAGATAGATCCCTGTGCACATAAAGATAAACCAAGCCACAGCTTTGAAGTGCATAAAGATCCAGTTTCCTTATAAACAGATACACACACACACACACACACACACACACACACACACACACACACACACACACACACACACACAACCTCTTTCCTTTAAGATGTGCACCCACCCATTCACCAACACACCAACCCACTTCTATGACACACACAGACACGCTTACAAACACGGCTTCATTCTCCATCTCCTGCGCCCTACAAACGTCCACAAAACCCTCACCCCAACAGCGAGCGCAGCTGCACTCAATCAGGGACTACATCTTAAGTCCCAGGGTGAGGTAAAGAATTTGTGTAAAAAAAAAAAAAAAAAATGGCCGCCTGGGGTTTCAAGGACGTTGACCATCCTCCTCCATCCATACTGTAAACCACAAGAACATTGTACTTCTCCTCATCTCATTCAGCCTTCCTCTGACAAAGGGTGGCAGTCAGAGCCACTTGTTTACACTCTGAATTTCCTCCAGCTGAGGCTAAGCAGCATGAGCCTAAACTCACTGTGAAAGCGCTTATTACGGATGGAGAGGCCGAACGAAAGCGAATGAACGCAAGCGAGCAATATCCTGCGCCGTTTTCTGCAGTTTATAGGCAGAGCTGTGATTTAAAATGAGGGCCATTGTTCTCAGGCCAGACACACGTCCCTCAGAATATAGGGTGTGTTATAAAGGCCCCAAAGTACGCAGAGAGACAAAGCTAACTTGCCTACTATGTACTACGTAGCAAAAAATCTACTCTACTGGTTAGTAAACACTACGTGATTGAAGTTCTTAGTACATAAGAGGCATAATTGTGTGGGTTTAGCCATTACATTCTGCATTCCAGACTTAGCATACTGAGAGTCAAACTATTTTATCTAAACAGAGGAGTAGTATTCATAGGCTGAGCGGCGCAGCACTGCTCTCTGCTCGGGAGCATTCCCTCCATTTTCTGCTGAGGAGGAGTAGCAGCAGAGAGAGAGAGAGAGAGAAAAAGTCACGCTGCTGCAGGCAAACATCAGCTGTCTCCCTGTAATGTGAAATCACTTCCAGCAGACTCTGCAGCTGCACAGGGGGGGAACTTGGGCGACGCAGAAAACAGGAAGTCCAGCACAAGCAGACACACTTACTGTCCCGCTCACTCCCCTTGCCTGCTCACACACACAGATACACAAACACCCACAGGATCTCTCTTCTCAATAGCATAGCATACATACAAACACATGGACACAAGACATTCATGTCCAGCACAAGCATGCCTGCTCAAGCGGTCTGCCAACACAGAAACGCACACACACACACACACACACACACACACACACACTTTTCCCCCCACACACACAGGATGAGATCATATATCTGGTTTGGGCTCCAGAGGGTCAGAAAACAAAGGGTCCAGAACTGGACACAGTGACAGGCACCTACAACAACAAACTCCTCATCTCCATTCAGCCTAACAAATAAAACCCTACCGACACGGTGTGTGTGTGAGAGACCTCTTGGGAAACAGAGAGCTAGCGCGTCGAACGGTTAACTTTGTTCATTATGTTGGCCATACAATACAACACATAATTGAGCATAAAGCATGGAAGGAGCAGAGAAAACAAGAAAAGGAAAGCGCCCCTAAGGACACGCTCAGTTTAAATCAACAGCGGTCACATGTCTGTGTGCTGCTCTACACTACCCCCGCTGACCATAGTAGCCATCGCTGCCCTGCATACAGCTATTCCTGGCCAATAAAACTGAGAACATCACACAAACACAGACTCCTTTTAGTGTAAATTGAAAGCTCTGCAAGGTCTTATGCATCCTGTGCAAAACGATTGATAAGAAAAACAACATTGTCTCAAAAAGAAGGGGGGGGGGGGGGGTGTGTGCGAACAATAGGACCTTTATCGTTGTCCAATGGAGCAGAGTTTGCCCTGACTTCCATTGGATTGCCCTGGCAGTGGTCTCCGCTAACCTGCACACTCAGCTAAAGAAAAGGCCACTGTGATGTGTCCAGCGGTTTATCTCACAAACAAATACAATGGCACGAACGACGTACAAAGACAAAAAAGGAAAGAAGGAAAGAAATTCTGAAAAGGTCACCCCAACGAACAGATCCACTATTATCCTACAATCACTCCTTCAAACACAAAAAAAATGTCCTCTTCCTTCTACAGATGGCCTAGTTGTGCTCACTTTTCAAATACAAACACACTTATCACTCCAATCCCTCATTTGCATCTAAGTTTTCCTTGTGCGTCCAGACAAATGACTGATACATCCTCCTGGAATTAACCCGCCAGCATATTCTGTTGACTTAACACTCAGCTGTCCACTTACCCATTAACAAAACATTTCCCTGACTTTGCAAATCAGGCAAAGTATTCAGTGCTAAAGGCAGTCCGCAGGGTATGACCACAATGCATTTTTATATCATAAAACTTTTAGCACATTTGCATGTGAATGGATATGGGAAGTGAACACATGTGATAAAGGCTATTAACCCAGAGGCATACAAATTAATTGGGTCATCATGACTGTGGTACTGCTAAAAATATGAACGTATGCCCATATGTGCTGATCTAGTTTTCCATCTGTGATTACCTGTGCATCATTACCGCACAGTACAACTAATTGATGGAAATGTCTGACTATAGTGGGGAGGGGGGAGGGGGGGGAGGGGGCAGGGGGGGGTCCCTCCCTGTCTGGTTCTGTTGTCTCAGAGAATCACAAGGGCTCAAAAAACACATGCTTAATTGAATAACAGGTAAAAATGTGAAGCAAATCTTGTTAAACCTGTAGCAAGTTCATGTTATCTAGCAATAAAGAGAGCTCGGAATCATCAGTCCCCTCAAAGCATTTATATATATGGGAATGAATGGATCTTTTCAAACTCTCAAGACAACTCTTATACAACACTCCCGAGGCGAAAAACGAAGCTCCCACACAGAGGAAGGCAGAGCCTTCAACGTCCACGAGAAAGGAGAGCAGAGGAGGGCAGAAGAAAACGAGTACAGGGGAAATGAGAGGAGGCGTCTGCTGCTGCTGCTGCTGCTGCCCTCCCTGACAATATTTAGCCATGGAGGAATGCAGGGTGGACGTGAGTCCGCCAGATCACCCAGCCCATGCCTGTCTCTTAGTGGTTGGCCAGACCCAGCCCACACTCCATTTAACTGTGCATTTAGGGCTTTTGAGATGGGTGCCAAAAGACCAACTAAGAGCTCCAAGCATATCAATACCTAAAGGGCTTCGGTCATTTTGAGCCATGTGTGTGCCACCCTTTCCACAAGGGAGGGAATGTTTGGAGATGTGTGATGCCGCCACAAAATGGGTGTTCCATATAAGTGAAAGTAAAAAATCAAGGCCGTGAACACTACTACCCCTTTTGGCGTCCTTGTTCCAAACTTACACAATGTAATGGTTAGCAGTACGAGTCAGGATTGTGCTTCTCCTCGTGTTTTATATCGCTGTTTAAAGTCTGAAACAGAAACGACTGGATAGAAGTGTCTGCTAAATAGCAGTCACTTTACTTTACTTTTATCCAGGCCCCTGAGACATGATGTGTATCGAGGTAAAAACACTTGCTAAAGCAAACACCTTTAAAGATCAAGATTGAAGATATTTTTTTTTTTTAAATTAAATTAAAAAAACTTTACAACTTTTCAGAACCTGTCTGACACCGATTCTGCAGAGGTGCATGAAATGAGAGTTTAATGTCCAATGGCCTCACATTGTGATTTGAATTTTAATTGCCTGATGGTGTTATCAAAACGTGTAAGTGTGCTTAAATTCTCAAGGATTTCTCTTTACTGTGGCACACAGTGCACTTCACCTCACTCTTCATGCTTCTCCACGTCATGCTATCTGCCGTGCCATTACAACCCATACACACAAACTGCTGAATCGAAGGAGAAAATCTCAACATAAACTAACGTGATCTCCAGAGTAAGAGGAACTGAAAATGTAATTTCCTGTAGAGAAAACAATGGGACCTAAATGAAGATCTCACTTCTGGCTCAGCGCAGGGAGTGGGTGGGTGGGGTGGGTGGGGGGGTATATGTGATGAAAATGCTCCTCACCATCCCTCAAACCATAGAAATATTAATGAGGGGCAGGAAACGCACATAAACATACACATGAAATGTGCATTACTAAAATGGAGTCACACAATGGAAGACTGAATCCACCATCCTTATTGAATGAAGTCATCTGCTGCAACAGACCAGTCAGGCATCTTTATGTACCAAACATCTGTACTTCTGTTACATACTGTGCAGTCACACACACTTTCTCACTCAAACGCACACACACACACACACACACACACACATACACAGACACGTTAAAGCATATAGCACAAGCCCCGCACGAAAGGGAAATGAACCTTAGATAATGCACAAAACTAACTGACTAAGGAAGCCATCACAGCTTATCACCATCACAATTAACTGACATTTACGGACTTTTTGACCCAGCATGGCCGGCTTGGCAATGCCCCGCGCCCAATCAGACCCGACCAGACACACCGCTGGCATCCCGCTCTCCACATAGCTGGGATTTCAGGCGCGTTGCGGGCCCCTTCCGCGGCCTGCTTTATCCATTAGGACAGGGTCACAGAGACATTAGGCACAGCAGAGGCTCCCCGACCAGGATGCCGGAGCGCTCGCAGCTTACCACATCCTAATGGAATGTGATAATGACCCTCCACTGTCTAATAAAGAGCAGTCGAGAGACGAGTCGGGGATCTGAACACAGCCACTTAGGACTCCGCAGACCGACTTCGGGGATTTCAACCCTCGTTCTGTTCCAGCGCTGTCAGGACTACCACCTGTCCCGACAGCATGGGAAATGTTCCCGCATTTCTGTCATCGTCTAAAGCTTGTAAAAAAAAAAACTTGCCTCCCCTGTTTTATAGCTTTTGTTTATCCACTTAGCAACCAGGATACAAAATAATGAAGTGTAAAAACAGTTGGACATGACGCTGCAAAAGTATGTCACCAGGATAGAGTCTGTGCACTGTTTTCTAGACAGCTCTGCAGCTCTAATGATACATCTTAAATCCAGGTTAAGCCATTCCAAGAGTGAAAATTACAAGCTGACATTTAGTTTAAACAAGCCACAGTTTACGCTACATGACGTAAAGATGCCCATGAACAGATATACCACATATAAGCAACTCCCATTGCCCATGTAAAGTGCTGAATACAATGAAATTAAAGGCCACACCAGAGCTTCATAAGATCAGAAACACGCTTCTATCTCTCCAAGATTTCTCACGCAAGGGCTCCATAGCCTTGAAATATCCAAACAATAGCAAAATGTGAGTCAAGTTATGGCCAGGAAATAAAAACGTGATTTTGATCAAATATCTCAGTCCTGTTACTACACCATGCTGCTGACCTAAGGAAAACCTGCATCATGAACCTTCACCATCATCACGTCATGAAACCCGAAAACAGCAGTGAAAGTTTAAACCGTGCTCTGTGAGAAAGGTCGTGGTAATGGAGGATCGTGTAGGCTATTGAGTCTGGCATTAAAGACAACGTCAGCCATTTCAAAATCGGGTTTTTCTGCTTGAATGACTTTTTGGCCGATGCACTCCGGGCCTGGCCGTTCACTGCGCTCCCTCTGGAGAAATCACGACAGAAAACCGCCAGGAGAACTTGAACTGCGGGAGTGGGATTTTGATTACATTGTTCATTCAGACAGCTTATATAAAGAGTTTCTGCCTTTTCTCAACTTGTCCGTACACAGAGGTGTCGACTAAAGTGTTTATTTTAATCATGCAGCAGTACACCTCCAAGTGCACCTTCATCTCGAGAGACAAAAAAAACTACCCGACTTCTTCCACAAAGACTCTTAGCTCATATAATATATTATTTTCGATGACTGCAACTCGAGTCAAGCACTGTGGCTTCGAGTCTGTGAATGCTAAAAGACGTGCACTTCCAAAACATACAGTCCTCAGTCATCGTTGCATACAAATTACTCTCCATCCCATGCGTGTGGCCACGGTTGCGGCGAAACAGAAATGCTTTGAGCGGAATCGGTTTTTGGCACCGTGGTGACACCCAAGGCACCACCCCAGCAAAGTCAGACATTCCCGGCCCTGGCCCCGCACTCCCACTCCAGTGCAGAGCGAAATCTCGAGCCCTTACGCAGGGCACCAAGCCCTGCTCCTTGTTTGCTTTCACAAGTCACCATTGTTTCTAGTTCTTGTAACCAGCAATTATCATCGACTCACGCTGTGTTAAGCTATTGGAGGTCAAGCACTTAGCATTTGTATGTGTGTGTAAAACGGGGTTTTCACTGTTTGTTGGTTTTTAATTGTGTGCGGCGTCTCGCTCGTAAGTCACTTTCATAAGACAGCACGTTCCACATGAATAAATGCAAGGGTAAGTTCACCGGCCCCAGCGCTTCCTCCAGCTGGGACTCCAGCGCCCTACGGGGCGGAGGAGGTTTTGACGGAGCAGCGCAGGACAGTATGGCGACGACCAGGGGAGGGGGACTTCCCTACTGGCTTCCTGGAGACTCAAGGGACCGTCCCCCTCCCCACCCCAGATAGCAAAGGGGCGTTGAGGGGCGTTGAATCCCCGTTTGTTTGAAGCGGCGGAGGTTGATTCAACGTGGATTCAACGCCCCTGTGCTATCAGGGACTCCTATATGCGTGGAAGCACACCGGGATTACATCAAGATTCAGCAGTGTGTTCAACAGAACGCGTAGGTGCTTCACCACACTGTATCCGACCACTGCCTATACTCCCACAGTATGAACTAAGATTTTACATACACATGACCACAGATTCAACAAGGGCCACTGTGTTTCTACAAGGTGAAACTTGTACACCATGCTAACTTTCACTCCGGTTCCAAGTGTTTGGTCTTGCACTGTGGGCTAAATGTGAAAGCGATTGCATTACACCCTCTCAATTTGAGGAAGGCAGAAGGGCTGACTGTGCAGTAATTTATATGTGCCCTTACCCACCCACCTAGTTCATTATTACAGCAGAGTTGGTGTTGAGTGTTTGGATATATGGTGAAATCAACCATAGAGGAAATATAACTCAGCTTTGGCACTCAAATGCTTCAACGAGTAGGCTAAAAATCTGTACAGTTTTGCCTTACAACTGCAAAACATATACACAAGCTCAACAGTAATAAAATCAATAAAAATGCTAGGAAGGCTCCAGTACTAAAGTTCTGCAGTTCAACAAAGCCACTAACATTTTCACTATGGAATAATTCAATGGAATTTATCTGCAATAATGTAGTACAATGTATCTCCATATAAGCTTCTTCCACAAACACCAATTTGACCCAGTGAGTCTCAGGACTACAGCCACCAGTATCACTTGTTTCTAGAATGAACTTTGTGGGGGGGGGGGGGGGGGGGTCCTGACCAGCACTGACTGATCTAATGGTTACATCACTCCCTCGGCCGAGTGGCCTCCTCTGTCTCCACACCTTCCTGTCCTCTGTCCAGCCCATAAACACGCGGGTGTGGCACGGGTGCTGAGCTTAGTCTGGGTGTCTCGTTCTCCAAAGAACTTCTCAATTATTCTACAGAAATGTAGCCTATTAAGTGATTTTGTCAAAAAGTAGGGATTTCTCAACTATTATCCCCTAAGACTCCCATTATCACTGATCTTTTAACTGTGCAAATGCAGCATATTTCAGATAATAATAGCACTTCAAATGGGGCTTACATTTTATGATGAAAACATCTAACTTCAAAAATAGTAGCTTTTCTTTTATTGCAGCTAAGGGATTCAAAGTCCCCCTTCCTATTATTCATGCTTACAGTGCTGTTGCTTGCAATTGCTGAACCTCATATCAGTCCCAGTGATCACAGTAGGCCAATCTAGACGGGGGAAACTAGAGCAAGATGGCTTTCAGCCTCCACCAACGCCCCCACTGCTCCACCTGTGCCTGCTGCTGAAGAGGGAGTTGTACATGAAACACAGGTGCCACCCTCTCTCTGCAAGGACGAGAGACAGGAGATAACGCAGAACTGCAAAGATGCAAACGCAAACCACAGCCGACTGCTTGTCTGTCTTGTGTCGTTTCCAAACCTGCTTTTCTCTGCAAAGGCGCAGCTCTTGTTGTTTTCAGACAGACTGTTTTTTTTCAAACAGGATGCTCATGCAAATGTGTGTACAGCAAAAATCATGAGGTTACAGTACACCATGAGGTGGATAACTGGATATTGGAATGGTGGTAACTGATTAAGCAGAAAGTAAAGTGGTATTTCAAATGTAGTTGATGAGCAAAAACAATAGCGTTAGTGCACATTTATGGAACTTTGACATAGGCTACAAATAACTTATTAAACACTTCCAAAGGGGCTCATTTATCTAAGATCTCTCCCTCATTAAGTGCAGAATATTACCTTCTGGTCCACTATCGAGCACACCAGGTCTTTCACAGCGTTGAGGGACATGTCATGAGCCTCCAGGTTCACAGTTTCTCTGGTGAGTCCAATCTGGAGCAGGAAAGAGACTCCATGAAACGAGCCTCTGGAGTTTGTGGGGCTCGGGGCGCTGACACTCCCGTTCGACAGGCGGTTGTAGAGGGTCGCCGGTGGACTCGGGGATGGTGAGGGAGTCGGTGGGGCAGCGACATGTTGAGCCACAGGATAGAGTCTTGGAAAAGGCTGAGGAGAGGAGCTGCTACAGGCGGACATTTGTTCAAACTACCCTTTTCTACACAGGGATCACTTCAACAGCGTAGGCTAAAATGTATCATTATGATATGCAATCCCCCCCCCCCGTAGTTCCAACTTTACTTGATTTGAAAAGTTCGACAAGTTCAGTGAGTATGGGGGGGGGGGGGGGGTCCAGCGTGTGTTAGGATTATATTGACGATGTTGCAAGTAGCCTACCGCTGCTTGGTCCAGTTTTACACAATAGCCTACTGGAAACACGCTTAGATTTTTGTGTTCTAACTATTCAAACGCCTGTTGTCTCGTGCATACCCTCACACTTTCAAGTAGTTTGTAAGATCTCACTCCTTTTCTTCTTTTCCTCCTCGAATAACCGTAGTTTTTCCCCTCATTATCGTTTATGCTCACAATTCTCCACGTTTCGGAATCTTGTAGTATGAACAGAACTCTTCCGTTGTCTGTTCACTGACCTAACACTGGTTCATCACAACAACCAGCGATGTCAGATGTTTTCCAATGTTGTTCAGTGTGATCAGCCCTCAGGTCCGCAGGAAATCTGGCAACAAATATGAAAACAGAATATTTTACTCCCGAGCAAAAGGCACCAGTGCACTCACTCCTACAATGTAGTCTATAAACCAATATTCTGTTGGCCTGTTTCTTCCCTATTGAAATGTAATTTATATGACGCTATGAAAAATGTAAAACATATCAAGACCAATACACGTTGACACAGAATAGCCTACATCTGGATGCTCTGAATCGATGTAGCCTACCAGGGTTCAATCGTTCGCATTAGTGAGTTTTGCGTGACATCCTAATTTAAGAAAAGCTACCAACATCAAACTTATGATAGCCTGCCAGTGTAACCACTATGTTTGACGGATACGTTACCTATTATCTCCAAAGGGCGTTCTTGGCGGAGGATGTAAAAAAATCAACCGTTATTTTTAAATCCAGTCGAAATGTAGTGTAGCCTAAACTACGACTCGGGCGAACTATTTCGAACACTAAACTATCCTTTGCAGTTTCGACAGACTTTTTCGGTGCCTCCTGCAGCTTCACCCTCTGTTAAACGTTTCAATAGCCTGCGGCGAAAGGTTAGGCTGCATTTTCCAACTTCTCCTTCCCTTGAAAAGTTCTTACCGCTGCGCTCACGTATCCAGTTCATGCATTTCACATTATCGCCGAGATGATACTCCCTCCTTCAGTCTCTCAACCAACACAGAGCAACTAGGGGATTCTGGGATAACGAGTTCGTGCTGCGTTTAAAAGTTACATGGTTGGTGAAAGTGCAAGGAAACTACATTACCCTAATCGTGATAGAACCGGATAGCACATGGAATGTGTCGCGCATGCTCTAGAGTCTGAACTTCATTGTTCTAAACTGCCAGATAAGCTATGGCCGTAGTGTCTGCGACATCTAACGGCACAGTTGAAAATGATAGAAAGGGGTGGTTGTTGAAGCGTACTCATTTCACATATCGTTGGAAACTCGCTTGGTTTGAACTCAAAGACAGCTTGCTTGTATATGGTGATAATGAAAAGGTAAGGTGGCTGATTAGATGTGGTCAGGTTGTTATTTTCAATTAGATACTGTTCTATAGGCTAATGATTGAGAACTGTACATTCATGATTAAATCATGAATTTTATGTTCATGAATAGCCCAATAGAACTGTGGCAGAACTCCGAAACTAATTATTTCCACATCCATGAAAAGATTCTAGAGCGCTGGTTGATACATTGTTGTCATGTTGCTATGGCAGCCAGCCTGTCATGGCTGTCCAAAGAACGCTTCAGAAAGCAGCAATCCTAGCCTAAACAACAAATGTATTGGAGTATAATGGGCTAGGCTAAACATATCCCAATAGGCCGGATAGTGAAAAAAGTAGCGTCATTAATAGGCTTACCATACGAAAAATAGTAGACCAGAATTAAGGTGCAAAATAGACTATTGTTTCTACCACTCTGTCCCAGCCTATCCAGCACTAACTAGATGGAATAGATCTAGAATAAACTATGACTTAAATGTTCTTTTACCCCCAGTTCAAATGTAACCAAGCAAACTAATCATCAGATGTATTTCAGAGGCTTCATAAAGCAATCAACCTTGTTGGTGCAGAAATGGAGCCATTGGAGGGAAACACATCCTTTGGCTGGACCATTACGCCAGGAGACAGCAGTCATCGCACATTTTTCCTCCGTGCAAGCACAGAGGAGGAGCAGCAGCAGTGGATGGAGGCGATCTGTGAGGCACAGCTGAGGTCTGGAGAGCAGGGGCCAAATGCCTGTGTGCTGCAGTGACAGTCCAGTTGTGTGAACTGTCTTTTGTTTACACATTATAGGAGTTCTGGTGACACAATTAAGCAATTACGGCAAGCCATACTGTATATATGATCATATATGATCATCCACTCTATTTATATCAGCATTTATTTATTCATGCTTATCTGTAGATTCAAAGGAAAGAGTTTAAATATGTTTACGATACAGCCTAAAACATTTGTCACCCTCTATTTATTAAAAAATAGTGCTTTGTTTTATACCATGACTTTGATGCCTTATCATTCAAAGTAACTAGCAAAACTGTACTGGGCCTACACAGATGTCTGCTGTAGTCTAGGGCTAAGAAGGTAGTCTTCATAAAACGTTCAGTTTCGCCCTCAATGTTCTGGTCTGAGGAAATGGATTTGCAGAGCCATTTCCTGTGTTAAATGTATAATACCCATTGTGCTGACCTCCCCTTCAGCGTACAACTGAACAGAGGCTCCCTGGACATTGAGAGGTTTTTCTAAATATTGACAGTTGCCATGGTGCCAGTGCCATACTGCTTTTTAAAAAAAGAATAGCCTTAATTCTTTAAGGCTTTTTCAATTCTTTATTCTCACTATACCGGTCAAAAGTTTTGGGTCACTTAGAAATTTCCATTCCACTCCATTATAGACAGAATACCAGCTGAGATCAGTTGCATTGTAAGGGCAGCAAAAGGGTTCTTGACTATTACAAATGGCTGATCTTTAATGCAATATCTACATTGCCCATTATCAGCAACCATTCATCCAATGTTCCAAAGGCACATTCTTTTTACTAATCTGATATCATTTCAAAAGGCTAACTGAGAAAACATTGAGAACCGTTTTGCAATTATGTAAGCACATAATGTAATCTGAAAACTGCTGCCCTGATTAAAAAAACAATGTAACTGATCTCAGCTGGGATTCTGTCTATAATGGAGTGGAATGGAAATTTCGAAGTGACCCCAAACTTCTGACCAGTAATGTGTATATTTGCATACATAAAAACTGAAATGATGTTTCTCCCATTACAAATATTTTGTGAAAAACAAAAAAGCAGGAAATATGTGACTTGAGACCAAGTGAAGGATAATAGGACTGTTATGATAGATCTACAGTAATGTATAGCACTTAGAAACATGGGTCATTTAGGACAACAGCTGAGAAGTTTATTTCATGGGCATATGTTGATAAACAGTCTTGACTTGCATCCCCGTTGGTATAACGGAGGGATTAGTTAAAATGACCAGCAATGCAACTTTGCTTATATCAGCCTTAATCAAGCCCTTGTCATCAGAGAAATAGCTAAAGCCTCTCTTTGGCTTTGTTGATGAACAGTTATTATTTTTAGATGATGAGTACTACACTGTGTCCACTTAACAGAGTACAAAGTGATGGGGCGATGTTTTGATTAAAGTTTCACGGCTGCAAGACATTGAATAAATATTTGAGTGTTTCTGTTGACTCCTCAAATTACACAAGCACATACAATTATAGGTAAGAGCTGTTGAGAGTATGAATATTTACATTTTATTTGTGCAAAAATGCTAAAGCTATAGGTCTAACAGTCCTTTATTAATGAGACTGTGAACTAAATTCGCCTGGGACAACCCCAACCAAATAACCTGTTCTGTTCCTCTGCACCATAAACATACAGATGTGCAGAAGTGAGTTTATGTGTTCACACGTTTAGTCTCCCTATTAAAACTTTGGCCAGCAGGTGGAACTATTTCATACTTGTTGTTATGTTCATTGCACAGACCACTGTTGCTGAGTTCTATTTGTGGGTATTGAGTAGTCTCAAGAGACATGATGCATGTTCATCATGGATTTTACCATTAACCAACAAAAGATGTTTGTTCATACATTCTCCAAATATCTTAACTAAGAACTTTAAACTGCAGGGTTACTATAAGTATATAAGTATATATACTTTTTTGATCCCGTGAGAGAAATTTGGTCTCTGCATTTTAACCCAATCGATGAATTAGTGAAACACAAACAGCCCACAGTGAACACACAGTGAGGTGAAGCACACACTAATCCCGGCGCAGTGAGCTGCCTGCTTCAATGGCGGCGCTCGGGGAGCAGTGAGTGGTTAGGTGCCTTGCTCAAGGGCACTTCAGCCACGGCCCACTGGTCGGGGCTCGAACTGGCAACCCTCCGGTTACAAGTCCAGAGTGCTAACCAGTGGGCCACGGCTCCCACGGGCCATGGAATTTCTATAATATCATGGAATTTTGGACAGTCTATCCCAGACATGGAAAGTCAAGGAATTTTATTATTTTTGGTGCAAAGTCATGGAATATCATGGAATTTTGTTGCAGCAGTTTAAAACTTACTTGCCAAAATAATACAAATATATTTCCACTCAAAATTGGTGTATATCTGGTTATTAGCTCTACTGCTTGCTTGAGTAGGCCAACTTTGTTTATTCAATGGCAATTCATCTTCTGCTCTAAAAAAGTAAAAGATTCTTCAACGCTATGCGGCTGCTCTGAAATAATTTGTCGGTATATTGTACCATTCATTATACAGTAAGTCATGGAAATTCAGCTTTTGTTGTCAGGGAAAGTCAGGGAAAAGTCATGGAACTTTACGTTTGATTTAGAGTGGGAACCCTGAAGCTGTAAACATGCTGCCCAGTCATCAAATGACTCCGGGGTGCATCCTGCCACTGTCAGGGTGATGATGCCAACAAGGGATGCATAGCTAGACGATCAGAGTGCAAAGTAAATGCTGTGCAGCATTATGACCACAAGAGGGAGGTATTGCCATTTAACACACTTGCAACAATTAAAGTCAGGGTCCAAGCATGTATTCCTTCCAAATCCTTAATTTTAAATTCATTTATTTTTATTTATTTATATTGAATAATAAGGTTCTGTCTGCGTTCTGAGAAGTTTTGAGATATTGAGCTTCAAAGTTTAGGAATTCCATAGAGTTAGATATATGTCCAAATATGCATACAACTCCAAGAAATACTTGACCTGCACTTTATCATAGAATAAGAATATGTCAATAACAAAATAAAAATAACACAAATGTCAGACATAACCTTATAATTCTTAAGGGGGTAGATTATTTTTCCTAAATCATTCTAGGCTTACTGTATAGTCACTGATCAGAGAGGTTGGTACATTGGAGCAAATAACTGAGAGGTTTGATAGCATTACTATCAAACACTGAAACATATGCTGTGGAAAAATATTAAATGGATGGAACAGCTAACATTTACATACACCTTTATTAATTTAGCAGACGTTTTTTTTATCCAAAGTGACATACAGAAGGAGAATAGCATTCAAGCTACAGTGCAGAGGAGACCTAGGAATTATTTCTGCATCTGTCAATGTTATTGCTAGAGGATAAGAGTGCCTTGGTGCTTGCTTAAAACTTGAGAAAGTTTGAGAGCTAGTAAGATAGCTTATATTAAATGTGTCTACACTGGTACAGGTGGTAAATATAGCCACTTATAATTAAGATAAATAATCAAATGTAATCATCCAAACGTTGTACCTTAAACAGATATGTAGAAGCCCATAGGCCTAGGCCTACACATTAGGCTAGATCTCTCTGCTTCACCTACCTGGCCTTATGACTAAATGAAGCTACTGCCCTGCTATCTACCCTCAGAATATACCTTAAAATAATAGTGTGGACTTGACCAAGGTCATATGTGCCATTATAAATTAATCTCACACTAGGGCTTTGCCTGATTAGTTCCTTAAATAATTTTGGCTCTGATCTGAATCTGTCCCATGGTTTCTAAGTTCCCATGAGAAAACCAAACACAGGCAGCACCACAGAGGCTGTTGACTGTGGTTATGTAAAAGCTTTAATTTGGGAAACGAAGCCACTTTCCCATCGGAATACCACTGGAATTATAGAGAGTGGTACCGTGGTAGCCTACTTGAGACATTTATCCGTAAATGTAGGGGTTGGTGGCTTTCTTCATTAAGATATTTTAATTTTTCAAATATTTTCCTTGCAGGTTTGATGGTGCTAGTTAAATTTCTTGAATTGCTTTAATATAAAGATTAGCTGCCATAGGGAGGCTACTAGCCTACTAGGCTACTCTGTCTAAAAGAGACTGCCTCAGTTTTTTGCCTTGTTTTGGGTGCACATAGCGGCCAGATAGCGGCTCTGGCAACATACACTAGTGGGAGGCTGACCCAAAACTGTAATCTGATCCGCCCGCCCCCTCCACTGTTTGCTCTCTAAACTTATCGTAGCAAATCATGCGTACAGTCTGAATCTAGGCATCAACGCTAGAGCGTGTTTCAGGTTGTCAGTGGCACCAGACCACTGTTCGGTAGCAATGAGATAACCTACGGTAGATCTGAACTCCAGACTCTCTTTTAAAACTTCTTAGTTATAATACTGCACAGTCAAAAGCGATGGAACCTGTAACAAAGTGGTCTCCAACACAAGTTGTCGACTGGATGAGAGGTAAGAAACGACTCACAGTAGCCCAACGCTATACAAGCTTAAAGTTGAGGAAAGTTTTGTTTATTCTATCATGGTAATATTAAGATAAAAAATTGACTTGTTGTGATGCCATCCTAACATGTGTGATTTATTTAGTTTTCGTGTCTGGTAGGTAACATTATTTTTGTATATCCTACTGCTAGCTGATCATTCAAATAGGCCTATGCGTTTTCACTGTGGAATTTCAAAAGGCTAAACATTAAACAACTGCAAAGCTAAACTTAATTTTAGTTGAGCTGATTAGTGACTGAAATATGAGCTCAAAATCGTGTTTTATTTATTTCGGATTTACTTACTGTGAATATAGTGTTTACAAACGGCCACTGCTTAATGTCACGCTAATGCTTCAAAAAGGTACGATGGATGGATGGATGGATTTGTGTTTACTGTGGGAAGTTTGCACGTGCGTTAGGCCAGTAACTCAGGCCAGTAACTCATTAGTAGTAGTATTGCACTCATAAATGCTGGTGTTCAGTTAAATAATTGAATGCCTTTGGAAAACGTTCAATATTTGTGTTTTTTGTCTTTTGTTTAAAAAAGGCGTTGTTTTCATGATTAAGACTATGCAATATCAGTGTTTTATAGTGCTGGTGGATTTACTGTAGTCCCCAAAGCAGTTTAAAATTCAGCTTTTAATGCCAAGCATTACTTGATACATAGATAATCTCCTAAACCGCTTCATTCCGCTCATATGTTTTTATAAATTAATCTCCACACTTCTCTTTTTTTGGTGACCATGGCAATGGATTTGTAAGACCCCCCTTAACCTTGTTCCTGTCACCCACACAAAAGAAATTCCACAAATTCCCCCAGTATTCAATGGCCAAAGGGACTTCTTTCGGACTGTTAAAAATCCCCTTACATAGTCAAGGAAATGAGATCATAAGCCAAAGCTAAAAATGAGTTGTGGTCAGAGTTGTGATGAATATGATGGAATCAATGCATGCAGTAGGCTAATAATGGTTATTTATCCTATCTTATCTGATGGACATGGAGGAATATGTCACGCTCTAAAAAAGGTTCCAACTTTGATCTTGCAAATTGAATACAGATTTTGTTTAAAAACAAAAAAAAAGTCATCACCCGTGACAGTTTAGCCTTCTGTCAAACAGAGAAGCACAGAGAAACTGGAAGATTTGTAAGTTATCTCACAGCAGCTGTAGCCTGCAACTGCAACTTATGGGACTTCCTTGCATTACTAATATACCATGACTACTGCTTCTTGGACCTACATCTTCCCCACCAAGGGTCATCTGTCCACATAATGGCAATGAGACATGCATGACCTATTAATGGTTCAATGCATTAATGCAAGTTGAATGATGGACTACCAGTGAAACCCTGGACAATGGAGATTACTGAGAGGTTATTGTGCTTTTTTGATTGGGAATTGTCCCTAGGAAAGGGTTAGTGTTTGGGGGGGGGGGGGGGGGGGGGGGGGGGGGGGTGGGCAGTAATCATACAACCACAGACTTAAGGAGTGATTTGTTGTACAAGCTTAAACCAAACTATTGGCAGCAGTAACCATCACACCCAGTAAGTTTTGTTCCTGCTATAGGTCAGTTCCCATTTTCTCTAATGAAGTAAATGGATAACAGATAGGCTGCGCAGATTCCCTTGTGTCATCAGGCCTGCCAAATGAAATGGTTTGAATGGTTGCTGAAGGTCTCGAAGGCCAGTAAGGCCGATGGATGCTGTCTGCCGAGTTGCCACTGTGCCATAATCCTCTGCTTTTGTAAACGAGACAATGAGTCATGAAGCCGCGGCACCAGACAATAGAGGGGTTAGCAGAATTGCAGCCAGAAGGGTGTGCAGAATGCTGGCTAAGAGCTCCACGGGTAGTGCACATTGATGGTCTTTTAAAAGAAGACCAGGCTCACTCTTTATCTCTGATGTAGGTGATAAGTAATTAATCAATAAGTAGCCTAATCGAGTTCTAATAGGTTGAATTGAAGAACTTTACGATGTAGCATGTGATCAATTTTATAGGTATATATGTAGATATCAGCCTTTGTGATTGTTGTGTTTGGAGCGCAAAATATTATTGCTAGTTTCAGATGAGCAGCTCTGTGGGAATAAATTTGTTTATGGTGTGTTTAGCATTATGGGCTTCCGTATCTAAAACGCTTTCATTAATAAGCTTGTATCACTCTCTCCCTGCCACCAAGCATGGGGCCGAGCATCACACCATTGGTTCTCTAAGTGCATTTGTAGCCACATTAAGTGGATTAGAAACTTCTCCTCTTTGCTGACCTTTGTTGTAAGCTATGTAAATGTCATCATAAATAAATTCCTGTTGCACATTCGCGCCTATCCCCCACTGCATTATAAACACAAGGGGAGTGGTTCCTGCAATGTGAACCCCAGCTTTGTTTGGAAACAGTCCGTTTTAACTGTCTGTCTCTCTCTCTCTCTCTCTCTCTCTCTCTCTCTGTCTCTCTCTCTCTCTGGGCAGTTAATGTGTAAACCTGAGTTATCAGAGACGTAGTTGAGAACCAGAAAGGTTGATGCTGAGGACTGTGGCAGAGCAGCTATGGAGCTCCTGTCAGGGCAAGTCTGCATTTTTCAAATGACAGGTGCTGTTATGCCGTCCTGCAGCCCTGCAGCTCAGATCCAAAGCGTTGTATGCGTGGAAGTATGCAACTTTGATCGGGTGCTTTGAACACTACATGGGCTGTTGGATTGAGAATTTGTTACAGTTAGCTGAAACTGTTTGAGTTAGTGTTGGGGTTTTTTCCCCACAAAGTAATTGAAGCTGCTGTGTTTTCCGGCCTTCCTAGACATGTGTGAACAGCCTTTTGAATAGGCTAAATAGGCACATTTATTAGGAAAGAAGTGAACACTTAATCAGTGAAGGTAGAGAAGCAATGTGTTCTTTCCCCAGCCCTCAGTGCAGTCATTGTTCTGCGGTTAACAGAGGGACTGAAGTCTCGGTCAGTCAGCTCGCCTCTCAGTGTTGTCTTCTGCGGCTCCCCGTCTTTCTGAGTCACCAGGTGTCCCGGCTCACTCAGTCAGCTTATCAGCGGCAGGCTATCTGTCTGTCCCCTCTTCCCCCCCACCCCCCCACCCCCATCACCCCCCACACACACACACACTCCCTCCGCCTCTCCCAACACACAGCACCTGTTCCAAACATCACCTGCCTTTTGTCACAACAGCCTTGAGTTATGACAGGTCCTCCACGCTTGCATGGTTCCCTTGCATGGCTGGAAAATGATCAAGCCGCCACCAACCGATGTTTTGGAAGATTTCTTTTTATTAAGGAGGTTTCTGGGCTTGGCACACAGCTGTTTTCTGAGGAGACATTAAATGTCAGTGAAAGAGGAGATAAACCAGGCAATATTGCTGTCGGCAGTTCAGAGGATAGAAGTCCCCCTCCGGTGTTTTTGTTCCTGTTACCTGGGCTGGGAAATTTATGTAACACCCAGGAGCAGGAACCAAACTAATCTGGGGAATCAGCTGGTTCCCAGTACAGGGCGAAACCAAGTCAAATACCGGCTGCTAGAGAAGTGCTGTTCTCTTGGACCAGGCATGTCTCTCTCTCTCTCTCTCTCTCTCTCTCTCTCTCTCTCCAGTTCAGAGATGTGAGAAACTGTACAGGAGCCAAAAAAGTTTCTTCGTTTCATCTTTGGATCATTTCACTATCTTAGATCATACGTAATATCTACCCATGGTGGGACTGATGGTTTGCTGTGTTATTGTTTCAAAGATATTTATTTTGTTATGAACTTTTCTCATGAATTAACTTTTTAGAAGGTTATGAAACTGGACACAACTTCATTGGGAAGAGAGGATGTTACAGAGGTGTTATGTCACTTCTGGATTTATCCCAGAATACACACACATGTAGAGCTAGTGAAAACAGCCCAGTAGCTGATTGCGGAGAAGGTTTGTTTGGAAATACCGACTGAGAGAGTTGTTCATTTTTGGTCGAGGAAATCCTCTTTCCCCACCAAGCTGTTCCTGTGTGATAATGCACCTCTCTCTCTCTCTCTCTCTCTCTCTCTCTCTCTCTCTCTCTCTCTCTCTCTCTCTCTCTCATTTTCTCTCCCGCTGTCTCTCTCGGTTCCTCAGTTCCTCGGTTCCTCCGGGCCAGCCCTGTGAAATAAGATTGATGTGTTGCCAAGAAGAGAATAAGAGAAAGGGTGGGAAGTGAATGCTTTGAATGCTTTTCAATCGACCCTTCCTCTCCAGTCCACTGTCCCTGGCTGGGTTTGTGTTCAACAGGGTGGAGTAAACATTCCCTTTGTTGACCCCCTTATCCCCACCTCTAGCCCCACCCCCCGCAGCTCTGGAATGCCGGTCCAGGCCAAACTCCACTCATTCTTGGCCCTGGACAAGCGGGGCACGTGCCTGTTTGACGGACGGAGCCGGCCTGCTCAACTTTAAGCTCAGGCTGTTTGCTTTGCGCTCGAGCTGTCTGCCTGGGGGGGACACCGCGTCAGCGCTTTCTCTTCTTGCACACAGCCCACGCGCGGCCCAGCCCGCAGGCAACTGCTGCCAACGCCGCTAACGCCACCGCTGCTGTTGCTGTCGCACCATCAGATGTCTGTGTAGTGATCAGAGACTATCTGGGAGGTCTGGGATGGTGGTGGCACATGGCAGCATAACTCACTTGTGCTTTAAAAGCAGACTTGACTGTCATTGTTGCCAAACATTGAGTAATGCTCCAAGTGGAATTAAAGGTGACTTTATGAACACCTCTTGCCTATTTATAGCCTATTTTATATACTGCACACAGTCAATTTTCTTATTGACATGAGATCTACAGTAAACCACTGTCCTGGGTGGAGTCATCAGAAGCAGTCTAACGACATTGCTAATTGAGAAAAAACATTATCTCAATCATGGAGCATCAGGTTCTCATTTGTCCACAGGACTATGGTAGTAAGGATTTGGCACATGTTTGCTTTTCAAGTATATTATTTCAGTTTGTATAGTTTTAGGGAAGACTGGCAATAACAGCTGACTAATCTTCTAAAAAGGGTTTTCACAGGCAGAGAAGAACCGATTTAGATCCCTGCAGCCCATGCAAGGAAGCGGTCCATGGGTGGCCAGCAGTTAAAATAAGCAAGGTCTACATCAGTGAGGATGTGTACATTTATTTGTGTGGGGATTAGTAGTGAGGATATTCTGAATGTTGCTTGTTTTTGTGCCTCTGACCAATGATTAACTGAGCTTAGTGGGTGTGGGTGGGGTGGGGTTGGACTGTGGTCATTCCCATAGTTCACTGACTGCACCGATACTCTTGTGGTAGTTTATGAAACTTACCGTGGCAATATAAGAGTGAGAGAGAGAAGAGCCTGTCAAAGTTTACTGTGAAGTGCAGCATATATCAGTATTCTTATTCCATGTCTGCTATGCTTTACCCCACCAGTTTTGTTTTTTAATGTCATGTAAAGAAAAGTAGATTTTTTGAAGCATCATGTTCAGTTATTTAGGTTGTAGAACACCATGTAATGTTTTTGGTGTTCTTAAGTTTCCTTTTTACAGTTCAGATTTGAAGGCCGTGTTAACTCAGTCTTTTTACAGCTGTCATGCAGAGCCCATCCGTGTCCATTGGCAAAATCAACGGAATGTAAGAAAAGTCAGGGGGAGCGCTCACTGTAGACTGGCAGTGGAGAATCAGGTCTCAGCTGTAGGAGGAGTCTTGAAAGACTCTAAATTGAATGGCGAGAAAAGGACCGTATTGTCGTACCCCTTTTCCCCCCAAGGTTCATCTGGTGTTAATGCTAAAGGCAGATCCAGTGCAATTGCCCTTTTGTGTGATGCGACTTCCAGGCAGTGAAGGAGAAAGAGACTGTGTGTATGTGGAGTGTGGGAGAGAGAGAGGGAGAGAGAAAGAGAGAGAAGAGTAAGAGTGGCTGAGAGACAGAGAGTGAGTGATTGAGGGAGACAACAACAGTACTTCAGTAATTTAGTGACAAAACTTCAGTGAAGCTGGGCCCCTCTAATGGAACGCCTTTTGAGCATGTGAGAGGCCGCGGTGGCATTAGTGGGAGACTGTGGGAGCCATTTGGAGTCTGATCAACAGGCTTTTGGTGGATTTACTCCTTGTTGTAACGTGTGAAACATGATGTTCAGCAATACTCCGCTTCAAGAAATACTCAAGAGAGTTAAGAGACTGTAGGCTTGATTTAAGGTCATTAGCATGTGAGGTATATTTCTTGATGTAAATCAAGTGTTTATAGTTTAATACCGCCAATGAAGCTCTCACGTGGCTACTAATCTTTAGCCTGCTTCAATGCTTCAATGCTTGCTTTTGAATTCTAAATGGAGGAAGTAACAACTTGCACCAATATAGCTGTCTTTTTAATAGGTGAAACTGATAGCTTCTCTCTTCTGGGCCTTCTGTGTAAATATTTAATGGGTGTGGACAGGTGTGTTTTGCAACGTGGTTAACTCGCGTAAAACCTCATGCCTTTGTTGCGAGGTTTCTCTCACGGCTATTTTTCTTGCTCCTCGTTACTGTCCCGAGGAGTGAAGATGTGACCCCTTGAGAAGTTTTGCTTCACTTTCTTCACTTGACACACTTTGAAGTCAAAGCCAAATGTCAGTGTGTGCCAGACCAGAGGTACTGTAGGAGCCATTCAAAACTTGTAGCATTAAGCTGACTAACACAAAAATACTTGTAATAACCTCTAACATGTGTAGTTTAGGAAAACGGATGTAGGTATTTGTCTTAAGCTGATTGGTTGGTCTGTGACATCCTCCATCTTCAGTGCAGTGCATAGATGGAGACAAGCACCCAGATCAGGTGTCAGAAACCGGAGCCCTGTACGCTAGTTAGCCATTCATGACCCTCACACCAACACAGCCGCCGTTTGAACCGCAATGGCCCAGCAAATGTGAACATCAATCAAGTGTCCAGAGCACTAATTACCTTGCTCACACTTATTACCAACCTGTTGATATATATTTTTTCACAGCTTAAAAGCAGCACTGTCATTGTATTTTAATAGGTGTCTATAAGGTACTCAGTTCAGTCAGTTAGACATAAGTCATTTTATTGTGACCAGGCAGTCATCGTTTACTGATGGTATCTCCATACCCTGCATGCAATTGCTTGTGAATGTGGTGCTGCTGTTGCTCCTGGCAGCTGTTGTGTCACGTAGAGGGCCTTGACGGGGCACAGTTGACCTTTGACCTCACAGAACCCATTTCAGCAGAAAGCCTTTGATTTTTAGGGGCTGTGTCTGCCCCCCACAAAGTCAGTCCTTTTCAGACTGTTGTCGCTGCAACAGTGGTCAAAGGGGCTATGTGGCCCCATCCTCCGACCACAAACACACGCATAGTTTCTAGAAGCAATGTCTGTGGGTTGCGTTGACAATGAAAAAGGGTGGGGAGGGTGTTTGTGTTTTTTAGACTTTTATGTTTAGTCTCACTTTTACTGATGAAATATAACAGATTTCATTGGGGTAGATAGGCTACTGGAGCTTTGTCTCATTACAGGGTTGGTGCGTTAATCCTTTAACACATCACAGCAAGAACAACAGTTTGTTAGTAGCTTTTGTTTGTTTTCGTTCGAACTGATCAAACAGAAAAGAGGCAGCGGCAGCAGCAGTGTAGCGGTGATTTGCCTCAGCAAACACGTCGCGCAGGCGGCTCTCTCATTATCCACCGCTCCAGAGCGACTGACCCCCGCGGCAAACGAGCGGGCCATCTGTCACCTCACTCGCCAAATAAACACAGGCCTGACCGGTGCCTGGTGTGACAACGGCAACAGTTGTTTTCTTTCTCGGTCCTTCCTAAGCTCTTTATTTCACCGCTTTTGCAAACGGCAGTGCCAGTTGCTCAGCCGCTCCGTTCTCCAGGCTGGAATTGCCACCAACTGTTTTAGAAACCCACAAGTGGCCTCAAACTTGACATGCCCACAAGATTGACTGAGCTAATATACCCTGGGCTATATTTGCCCTATTTGTCATAACATTATTAACCAAAAATAATTGAGAATTTGCAGTGCAGTGATGTCCAGCCTTCTCATGTGCGGACGATCTGAGCCCATCCCATGCGGGCATTGCTCTCTCTGTTCTTCTCCAGTGCGGCCGCTGGAGCCTTCAGCAGCGGTGTCCTGCTCAGCTGACTCCCACAGGAGGCGCAGTGCTGTCCTGACACACGCTGTTGAGTCTGACATTTTCAGGCCAAAGCAAACAAAAGTGTTCTGTTGACTCAGTTCCTCAGTGCCCGACTGCAATTGGCCCCCGTCGGTTTGAAAGATCCGGCAACCTGGTGGACTCGCCCTCAAGCGAAGCGCTGAGGCATGACCGCTCTGTGTACCTTGACTTGTTCTGAGGATCTGCCCTGGGCTGGCGCTGCACTCCGAAAGGTGCTGTGCTATCTTGAGAAAAGGCCGTGGAGCTGGACACACTCGTGGCCAGAGCAAACAGAGCGTGTTGACTCAGACCCTGTGTTTACACCAACACTCGCATAGGGTGTGAGGAGCCCAAACCCACACTCTCTTGTAGCCTCTGAAAGAAACCCTTTGTCTAACCCCACCTATATCCCTCCTTCCCTCTCTCTCTCTCTCTCTCTTGCTCCTTCTCTCTCTCTCCCTTTCTTCTCTCTTCCCTATTTCCTCTCTCTCTCTCTCTCTCTCTCTCTTGCATCTTCTCTCTTCTCTCTTCCCTATTCCCTCTCTCTCTCTCTCTCTCTCTTGCTCCTTCTCTCTCTCTTTCTTCTCTCTTCCCTATTCCCTCTCTATCTCTCTCTCTCTCTCTCGCTCCTCTCTCTCTTTCTTCTCTCTATCCTATTCCCTCTCTCTCTCTCTCTCTCTCTCTCTCTCTCTCTCTCTCGCTCCTCTCTCTCTTTCTTCTCTCTATCTTATTCCCTCTCTCTCTCTCTCTCTCTCTCTCTCTCGCTCCTTCTCTCTCTCTTTCTTCTCTCTTCCCTATTCCCCCTCTCTCTCTCTCTCTCTCTCTGTCTCAGGGTTGGATGACGGTCTTCAGCAGTACGTGCAGAACTTTGAGCGAGAGAAGATGGACGGCGAGCAGCTGCTGAAGGTGTCCCATCAGGACCTGGAGGAGTTGGGCGTGACGCGCATCGGCCACCAGGAGCTCTTTCTGGAGGCCGTGGACCTGCTCTGTGCCTTAGTGAGTGATGCCCTCTCATTGGCTGTCAACAAGTACCTGAAGATGAGTGCTTTAGTTGTACCAAAACGTAAGAAATACAATGTGTGTGAGTCTTAATGTCTGTGGGTGGCTCTAAGGCTTCAAGTCGTTATAAAAGTGATTATAGCTTCCACCTTTTTCCTAAAAACACCAGCCTACATGCACTGGCTGCACAAAATAAGGAGGGAAGAATTTTCGGTGAGCACACATTTTGGTACAACTGAACCAATCCTCTTTAGGTGCTTGTTAACAGCGATGTCAACAAACAGGAAACTGGTTTGCAGATTTCAAGTAAGCTAGTGCACAGAGCCCATAGTATGGAATCATGACCAAGGTTTTTAACACAGTATGCCAGTAGCGTTGCCACGGTCCTTTTTAAGTTAAAAATCCATCCAAATTCAGCTACAGTTACAACAGATTTGAAACAAAACATTGCTAACCGTCAAAAACCATTGACTGTTGAGTTGACATTCCTTGTTAACTTGTTGTATCAGTTCACGAGTATCAGTCAAATATTGACACTGAAGTGTTTATGTCTGGAGTTTCAGTTAGGGAAGTGGAGGGAAGTCGTATGTGTGTTTTCAATTAACATATAAGCAAATGGTAGCTCAACTGAACTTCTTAACCTAACCATCAGGCCTTGGGTGCTGGAGAATTAGAGAATCTAGAAGCAAGATTTTATTTTGAAAAGGAAATTTTTCATTATTCACTATTTTCAGAAAGTATGTAGGTCAGTTGCTAAATACACATTCTGTTAGTCCTCGACCAGATTTGTTATTTTCACCCCAAACAGGAGTTTGAACCCTACTACCCTCTTCTCCTGGGTGAATCATGCCCCTTTGGAATTGGTCCAGTGTTTCAGGGCAAGCTCTCACAAGGTCGTCATGTTCCACAGCACTAAATCATCAAATAGCCGATAACAGTCTTAGGTCTGGGGGACCATGCCAGCTGATTTTTGTAAGCTTGTGGAGGGGAAACTTCCAAGAGTTGCTAACACTTGAGGATGGATCTGGTAGGCTAGCTTACATACAAAGTGTAACTAATTTAAAGAATTTAGTCAGCGTCATTAGGAAAATCTTGAATGATGTGTAAAATCTACAGTTGATACATCTTAAAAGGGCCTTGTAATGATGATGATAATTCCTCTCTCCACCGGGACATGTGCTGACTATTGATGCTATCGTCGAATGAAAATAACCAAACTCAGATCTCCGTCTGATGGTCGGACGTCACACATAAATCTGCCTTTTCAGTGCAACTGTGCTGACTTTCATCACGCACCATGTTATCGGGCAAGATCTTTGGAAATGGCCATGTAATGGCGCTGGGGAGAGCCTGTCTCCGGAGGCCTGGAATGATGATTGCGGTGGATGTAATCGGGAGCGAGGAGCGAGACCGACCTGCGTGGCCCCAAGGAGCGTGCTCGGGACACGAGAGGAAGCTGGCAGAGGACAGGAAGGCAGGGATTATGGAGGAATGTCCGCTCAGCTGTCTCTCTCTCTCTCTCTCTCTCTCTCTCTATACTCTCTCTCTCTACTCTCTCTCCTCTCTCTCTCTCTCTCTCGCTCTCTCTCCTCTCTCTCTCTCTCTCCTCTCTCTCTCTAACACTCTCTTTCTCTCTCCTTGTCCCGGAATCCATTCAGTTCTGGTTGCTCTGCAGATGGCCTTTGAGCAGGAAGTCCGCATCCTACATTTCGTTGACCGGATCTTTCGCTGTGGCGGATCTGTTCCGTAACATTAAGTGCAGCGGTCTCTCTCTCTCTCTCTCTCTCTCTCTCTCTCTCTCTCTCTCTCTCTCTCTCTGTCTCTCACACACCGTCTCCTTCACAGTTTCACACTTCCACTCACTGTCTTTGTGCTGCTGCTCTATAGAAACCACATGGCTCTCTGTGGAATTGTCTGGATCATCACATAGCGGAGCACATACTGCTGCCTCTCATTAATCCCAGGCCTGAAGGGCGGCCTTGTTGTTGTTGTTGTTTTGCCATGCACTGTGTGCTGCTGTGCTCTTCTGTGTTTTTCCTCACAGAATAGGGCTGCAGTCAGCCCCTTTTTATATGAGAGCGTTAATGAGTATAATAAGTGCCTTCCTCCCACAATCTGAAGCCTCTTTCGGTGTAAAAGGTTGGGGGGGGGGGGGGCCTGACACAGCACAGTGTGTGAGTGGACAAACAGTAGCCGCCCGCGACTGGGCTCTGAGTGTCTGACATGTGAAAACAACTGAGCCCACGCTGCTGCCGCGTCGGGAGCTTGGACACCGAATGTCCCGCGGCGATGTGTGGTCCCTGACGACGTCCCGCGGCGATGTGTGGTCCCTGACGACGTCCCGCGGCGATGTGTGGTCCCTGACGACAAGGGGGCCCTCTGGGTCCTCTGGTGACACGGCACACTGCACATGTCCCTCGTTTACAGCCCACATTCCGTCCGTGGCTATCTGACGTCTGCGGTTGCAGAGAGAGACAGAGAGAGAGAGAGAGAGACAGAGAGAGCGGGAGGGAGGGTGGGAGGAATGTTTCCCCCTGGAGTGTTTGCTCTCGGAGGAGCCACAAAGTGCTGTGTTAGCGCTGGAACCTGTTGTGTTCACAACCACTGCGCACTCGGTAGCGTAATCCTGACCTGGGATCAGCGGTGCACTCGCTGTGGGTTCCTGTGCAGATTGTCGGCGATGAGAGGTGGACACGCAGAGGAAACGGGCAGGAGGGAGTGGGAGGAAGGACCAAGGTGGTGCACCCTGAAACGGGCATCATGTGAGGCTATAGAGGAAGGCAGTATGGGTTTTTTTGTGTTGGACTGGGGTTTCTCTCTCTCTCTCTCTCTCTCTCTCTCTCTCTCTCTCTCTCTCTCTCTCTCTCTCTCTCTCTCTCTCTCTCTCTCTCTCTCTCTCTCTCTCTCTCTCTCTCTCTCTCTCTCTCTCTCTCTCTCTTCTCTTCCTTGCTCGTGCTCTCACTCACTCTCTCTGGGTAGAACATTCTGGAAGATATCTCCTGGAGAGCAGGAAACAGATGTGACCCACCCACCTGTCCGAGAACACCCACCCATTCTTTCCCCCACTGTTCACCACACACACACACACACACACACACACACACACACACACACACACAATGGATACATATGCACATATGCATTTTCACAAACAGAGACAAATAGATACATGTCCGCACACACACAATAACCAGATAAAGTACACACAGCCTCAGACACGCTGCATTCACACAGACTGACACAAATCCTTCGAAACACATATATGCACACACACATATATGCACACACATACAGGCAAACATACATACACACACACAGACACACGTAAACACACAACCGGGGAAAGCACAGGAAAGCTGGTACCAGCATTGTTCAAGCTGTTTCCGTCCGCTCATGTGAGATGATTCACTCCAGGCTCTTCCCTGAAGTCCACTTTATTATTTATTTACCCCAGCCTCAATCAGTGGGCATGTGCAATGACGGCCTTTCTCTGTGTTGGTGTGTATCTATGTTCTGTCTGTGTGTTCTGTCAGTTCCCAGGGTGCTTTACTGAGAAATGAAGACCTTAATGATACTGTAGAATTGCTTTGGGGAAAAGCATTTTCCTAAATGAGTAGTGTAGGTAGTGTGTGTGTGTGTGTGTGTGTGTGTGTGTGTGTGTGTGTGTGTGTGTGTGTGTGTGTGTGTGTGTGTGTGTGTGTGTGTGTGTGTGTGTGTGTGTGTGTGTGTGTGTGTGTGTCTGTCTGTCATTACAGCCGTCATGGTGGAATATTTGTCAATCCATCATCCCACCCCTCTCGTCACCAGCTCTCCTCTCAGCCCCGCGCGGCCCGGAATCGACTGCAGATGTTATACGCCCAGAGGCTCGACGCAATAACACACACAACATCTGTTGCTGAAGTGTGTGTGTGTGTGTATACTTTGTGTTTATATGTGCATACTTGTTGGTATCTAGGGGTGTTTTTTTGGATTTAATGTATGTACCGGTACATGGTGTGTGTGTCTGTGTGCGTGCGTGCGTGCGTGCGTGCGTGCGTGCGTGCGTGCTTGTGACAGAACAGAGGTCCTCATCACCAGTGCTTTGTCGTCGCCAGAGGCCATGTCTCCCCAGCAGAGGGGCGGTGTGTGTGTGTGTGTGTGTGTCGTTTGTCTAATCCCCTGCTGACAGGCCTGTGGTACCAGAACGCATTCCCTCATATCGCTGCACTGTCAGAGGGGCTTTCGTCTGACACGCGTAAATAACACGATCGCTCCAAAACCATCCCACGCAGAGCCACTCATGGCACACTTGTTGGCCTCACACCGCGTGGAAAAGACCATCACAAACTAGCACACACACACACACACACACACACACACACACACACACACATATACAAACACATACATGCGGTATAATACAACCACAACAACTTTTTAATTTAATTTTTTGCCTTACACACATTCTCTCTCTCTCAGACACATACACACACACACACACACACACATATTGTGTCTGGGCAGCACATGGGAGTGTTGAGTGGGATCAGGTGATGACTTTGCGCATTCGCCGTCCTCCACAGTGACTGGCCCAGAGGAATGCGATGCGTAGCCGGGACTTTCAGCAGGAGAGGTCATGAGAATGACCCCACCTCGTTATCCGCTGTCATACCACATTATAACCCCAGCAGCCAAGTTTACTTTATACACACTAATGGTCTCTGGACTAGCTCTCATTGCAGATAAGAGGCTAGTGAAGAAAAGGATCTGTGATTGTTGTTGATAGGTGCGGAATGTGCTTATCAGAAAGCGTGGATCGCCGTGGAGATCGGAGAGCCGGTTCCTTCGCCGTGTCTGTGAGTCGGTTGTCTGTTTGTTCGCACCTTGTTTGAAGGAGGATTGGAATGATGGAGATGTGACATGGGGAATATGAACGTGAACTCAATCTGTGGTGGTGCTTCATTGTGTATCGTGTGTGTTTTCTGGGTTAATGCTCTGTGAAGCTTAACCAGAGTCAGACGGAGTTGACTCGTGTTCACATTAGGGATTATGTTCCTTCCCTTCCGCATAGTTGTGTTCAACTGTCTGTGAGATACAGCCTTGTTGCTTGTAAAACATGGCCCTTGGGTCACACTAGCTATGGATTGCATTCCCCAGCGGGTGCAAGCAGAGAGAGTGTGTATGAGTCTAAATCTGCAGATCTGACCTCTGAGTGACCCCCTCAACGATTAAAGAAATGTAAACATGTTAGGGAACATAATATAACCTGAGTTGTCGTGTTCTTGTTTGTCGCCGTGCAGAATTATGGGGTGGAGACGGATAATCTGAAGATGCTGGTGGGGAGGATGCGTGCGGCGTCCAACAACCTGCACAACCTGGCGTCCGAGCGGAGGAGGAGCCCGGCGTACGATGGCAGCGTGCCGCGCAAGCCGGCCAACCAGTTCCTCACTGCCGTCGTGGAGCTCATCGGCGCTGCCAAAAACCTGCTGGCGTGGCTCGACCGGTAGGAGCCTGCACACATTTGCAACACACACAAAACACACAAAACACACACTCACACACTTGCAACACACATACACACAAAACACACACACACTTGCAACACACATACACACACACACACACACACACATATACCAAACTTACATTTATGTGGTGGAGCTCCTCAGGGCCACAAGGAATCAGTTGGCATGGCTCTATGGATAAACATGGACTAAAACACTACAGCAAATGGCTTTTACACACACTTATTCTTGCACAAGTGTCTATCAATATATATAATCTATACATGTAAATAAGTGTGCTCAGTCATGCCTCTATAGAAGTCTCTTCCAAGAGACAGTAGACAGCACACACATACTGTATAACACACACACACACACACTGTTGTGTAGATAGACACGCAGACACAGGGGTCTTTGTCCTTGTGAGCGCTTTCATACGCATCGGGTCGCCTGCTATGTTCATATCTCCCACACTGTATAAGAGAGGCAAAATGTTGTGTCTAAATTATATCTTTTGATAGAACATTCCCCAGATTGTTGGTTGAAGTTTCCTCTACCCTCAGTGGTTGTCTGAAACTGTTTATTTTCTGGTTACTCTGTGTGTGTGTGAGTGTGTCTGATATGTGTGTGTGTGTGTGTGTTTGTGTGTGTGTGTGTGTGTGAGAGTGTGTGTGTGAGTGAGTGAGATGCATAGCAGAGCTATGATGTCTCTCCATGTTGAATATTTTAAAATCTAGTGAAAACATCCAGGGTCTTCTTTGGTGAAGTACGACTGATGGCTATCTGTTGACATGCATAACATTACATCATGTGCTTGCACAGGCTTGACTTGCGCGACTCGGGAGAAGCCCTGAATACCAAGCCTGATTTTGTTATTGTTACAGTTCATCTCTGTGCAACTGTCAGGCAGAAATATGATGTATAATTACCGCAATTTCTCTCTCTTTATCTCTTTCTCTCTTCCCCTCTTTCTTTCTTTTTTTTCTCTCTCTCTCTCTCTCTCTCTCTCTCTCTCTCTCTCTCTCTCTCTCTCTCTCTCTCTCTCTCTCTCTCTCTCTCTGCCTGCAGGACGCCACTCACAGGCATCAGTGACTTCACAGCCACCAAAAACCGAATCATCCAGCTTTGCCTTGAGCTCACCACCACTGTCCAAAAGGTTTGTTCACCTCAGACGTGCTTCTTCATACTGCTATATGGCGCTAATGGCGTTTAGCTAGCAAAAATCACTGTACCCACCAAACAGTGCTGACTAGCATTCAGCTTCCATGCCCTTCCATTCTTCCTACACAGCATGGCACCATCAGGACTGCAGTGGACTGACTTGGTGCCAATGTCAACACTTTGTGTGTTGGTTCATCTTCCTCTATTGCTTCTACATCCTTCTTCCCACTCATTGGCTAGCTCCTGTTTGACGTTAGTCTGATAGTGCTAAAATCTCTACTGGTCGTGTCCGTGTAGTGAACTGGAACATGTTGTTCTGGCCGCAGACTTGGGGCCCGTGTCTCAGATCTTGCTCTCTGATTCCCCCTCCTCCATGGCTACAACTCCCACCCACCCAAACACACACACACACACACACACACACACACACACATTAGAGATGTGATGAAATTGTGCAGTGTAGCTGGTTAGTCGTCTAGTGAGAGTGTGGAATGGAACATATGCTCTGATGTATGTGAGAGGGGGCTTTTGTGTGCATGCATGTGAGCAGTGTTTCTTGAGTCGTATGTTTGGTTGCTTGCTTGGGCTTCTTGTTTGTGTGTGTTTCTGGAGAGATGTTGGCCTGTGTTTGTGTTTGTGCTTGTTTTATTTTTATTATCCTACGTTGTTTATTTGTACATGCATTTGTGTGCCTGTGTCCGTAATCTTTGTTTGTGTATGTGTGTGTGTGTTTGTGAGTTTTGTGTGTAGGTGTGTGTGTGTGTACGTTTTATGTGTAGGTTTTTTGTGTGTGTGTATGTGTGTGTGTGTGTGTGTGTGTTTATAAGGGATCTATGTGCTTGTTTATGTGTGTGTGTCTGTGTTTGTAAGTGTGCGTGTGTGTATGTGTATGTGCGTTTATGTGTTTGTGTGTGTGTGTGTGTGTGTGTGCGTGTGCGCGCGCTCTCTGAAACATAACACAGGGCTTGTGGTGCGACACATGTGTTTCCACTAGCGCGCTCCATCCCACACAACTCCCTCTCCTCTCCTCTCCTCTCCTCTCCAGATGGCACGTGGAGGTCGGGGCGACCCAAACGTGCCTCTGCTCTCCTCTCCTCGTCTCTTCCCCTCCACTCAGCCAGTCACCACACTGCTCTGTTCCCCCTCCACTCAGCCAGTCACCACACTGCTCTGTTCCCCCTCCACTCAGCCAGTCACCACACTGCTCTGTTCCCCCTCCACTCAGCCAGTCACCACACTGCTCTGTTCCCCCTCCACTCAGCCAGTCACCACACTGCTCTGTTCCCCCTCTTTCTCTCCCCGTGTTCTAGTCGTGGGAGTCAGGTACTCCTCTCTCCCCTCTCCCCTCTCTCTCTCTCTCCTCTCTCCTCTCTCTCTCTCTCTCCTCTCTCTCTCTCTCTCTCTCCTCTCTGTCTCACTCTCACTCTCTCTCCTCCACCACACTGCTCTGTTCCCCCTCTTTTTGTCCCAATATTCTAGTCGTGTGAGTCGGACACTCCTCTCTCCCCCCCCCCCTCTCTCTCTCTCTCTTTCTCTCTCTCCCCCTTCACCGCCGTGTGGCTCGCTCCACCAATGCGTCTCGCCCTCTCAGACAGGCGGTAGCGGCTTCTCCCGGTCGCTGGTAATGTTTACACGCTGGCTCCATTAAAAGCCCGCGGGAGAAGCCCTGCCACTGTTTGTTGGCGTGGTTTCCTCCTGCCCCCGGTCTGTGCCGTGGTGGGGTTTACACGTTGTTATTGTTGCCCAAATATTTGTCCCCCTGGCTGGGTGTCGGCAGTTTTTGGGTGTTTGTTTGTTTATTTATTACTGTGTGTGTGTGTGTGTGTGTGTGTGTGTGTGCATGGAGGAGTTGAGCAAGAGAAGGGTTCGTGTCACCGAGCGTTTCTCGTCTGTTTTGCAGGACTGCACCGTTTACGAGATGGAGGAGAAGATTCTGGAAGCGGTGAGTAGTAATGAGAGGCAGGTTTGCGAATGGTTTGAGTGTCGCTCGCTGGCAGGCGACGCCCTCGGTTCATCACGTACGCCATCGCATAAACACCGAAGCAACACACACACACACACTCATACGCCATCACATGAATACCAAAACAACACACACACAGAAGCCCACGTAGGCACACACACACATACACACTCATACGGCATCACATAAACACCAAAACAACACACGCAGAAGTACACACAGGCGCACAAACACACACACACACACACACTCTCATACGCCATCACATAAACACCAATACAACATAAACACAGAAGCGCACGCAGACACGCACACACCATCTCTGTACTATCACACAGATACATACACACACACACTGTACTGTCACACAGATACGCACACACACACAGAGAGACACTGTACTCACACACACACACACACACACACACACACTTCCTGTGCAGCACTTGAGAGATCTCTCCCCAGGTTGAGTGTCCCACAGGGCCTCTGTGTGCTGTTTACTCTGCTGTGATGCTGCCCAGCAGGCCCCTGTATGTCGGCCCATCCGCTCTGAGATAACGCAGTCGGCAGGGTCACGCACGCACGCCACACACTCACACACACCACACACTCACACACTCAGCATTATTCCTCGCTGTTACATTGTCACGTTAATACAGAGGGCTTCCTCTGTGGTTGACCCATCGTTGGCCCACTGTGTGTTTCACACACACACAGATCTCCCTTGTTTTAACGACTCAGCACAGGGCAGCAGCTTTAGTAGCCAATGAGTGTCTGGACAGACTGGACACACGTGCAAAGATGTCAGAATTCACTCTCTTTCTTTGCCCGGTAGGGTTTTCCGCTATCAGTTGTGTCAACAGTTGTGTAGCAACTAAAATGGATGTATTCTGTGAGGTGCGCGATATCACAGATTAAGCAACAAATACAAAATGATTTTCTCCTTTTTCAAATGACGTTTGCATTCCCTACACCAAAGAGCACCTTCAATTTTTTTCTGCAATTCCTGAGCACTGAAACTAAGCATCTTTTCCTGTGTTGCAAGTGGCTGCAGCTGCCGTACCACATTTGGGTCCAAGTGCAGCCAGGGATCCGGGTTCAAATCTGACCAGTGGCCATTTCCCGGTCCCACTTCCTGCCACTCTTCACCGTTCTATCTGAATAAAGACAAAAAGGCCAAATAATATACTTTTAAAAAGCATCATTCCAATGCTGTGTTTTAAAGCGCAATGTAGTTGTAGCTTATTGTACTGATTAAGTTACAGCTGAAGAACCAAATAGTCTAAGCACAGAGAACTCATTGTTACGTGACACCATGGTAACAAATCCCCAAAGACTGCATGTTGTTCTATCTTTACATTCAATACCATCATTATCAGTGATGTAAGTGATTACCAGTGACGGGTGTGTGTGTGTGTGTGTGTGTGTGTGTGTGTGTGTGTGTGTGTGTGTGTGTGTGTGTGAGAGAGAGAGAGAGAGACCAAGATAGGGAGGTGTTTGTTAAGGAGGGAGTAGGGAGTGAATGGAGGAAGGAAATGTCGCAAAAGACATCCACAATCCACAGAGCATGAGTGTGGGGGGGGGGACTGGAACACTTGAGCCGTCTTTCTCCCGTAATGGACATTACTGGGGAAGATGCGAGCGAGAGCCGTACCCATGGCCCTTCCTCGCTGCGTCAGCCTGTGTTCTTTCCTGTGTTGTTCTTGGGTGTTTGACCAATGGTTGTGTAACCATGTGTACTCATCCTGTGATCACATTCCAGTCCCGTCTCCTGACCAGCGTCTGTGACCAGACCATGAGAACGACCTCTGACCCTCTGATGAATCACATGACCTGTCTAGAAGAGGTCACCATCACCAACATCAAACCTGGAGAAGGACTGGTACATATCTCACCACATAAAACAATTAAACACATTTATACTGAATGTTATTGCACATTTGTGAGTGTCGCTCCATGGTTCTTGAACATAGAGGAAGATCTCAAGAACCCTTATATGGAACCTTACAAAGTGCTTTGTTGTATTGAAAAAAAATCTTTTGAGGATCATACAATGACAGGAAACTTTTGCATTTACCAATAACCAGACTGCTTATTTTCAACACCTTCATAAATAAATTTCCGTCTTAAATGTAAACAACATAACAGACTGTATTTTGTGAATTAGGACTATGATTGTGGTGTCAGCCATTCCCATTGGTCGTATGAAGACTAATCCTCTGAACTAATGTATTTTAGGGCATGTACATCAAATCCACATATGATGGGCTCCACGTCATCACAGGCACCACAGAGCATGTAAGTGTGGTTACTCTTTACTAAAGCCACTGCATTACCACTGAAAAGGCCACATGTTCTATGAACTCTTGTTTTGACCATGGAAACCATAGCGACTAATGGATGGATGGATGCTTGGTTGTAGACGGGGCCATTATGTAACAGGGTTTACAGTTACAGGGGTTGATGTTAGTAACAACTCACTAGTTGATGCAAGTGGCTGCAACTACATGTTGTTGTTGTTGTTTTTTGTCAGTAGAAACTCTGATGCAGTTCCATAATGCACTCTGTTCCTGTCCTCCATAGTCTCCTGCAGATCGAACGAAGAGGATCCACGCTGGAGATGAGGTCATCCAGGTCAACAGGCAGACAGTGGTAAGGATCATTCAGCGCTTCTACTCCAGCTTCACTATCTGTCAGTCTCTCTCTATCTATCTGTCTCACTCTCTCTCTGTCTCTGTCTATCTCTCTCTCTATTCTATCTCTCCATCTCTATCTCTCTCTCTTTCTCTCTGCCGTTTTGTTTTTCCCCTCCCTCTCTCTCTCTCTCTCTCTCTGTCTCTCTCTTTCTGTGCTTCTACTGTGGTCATGTTCATACTGTAGTGTCTGTCCCTCTGGTCTTCCTCATTCTGGTTCCCCTCTCAGGTGGGCTGGCAGCTGAAGAACCTGGTGTCCAAGCTGAGGGAGAACCCTGTGAGTGTGGTTCTCATGGTGAAGAAGAGGCCCTCGGGCACCTGCAGCTTCACCCCCGCCCCCCTGAAGAACATGCGCTGGAGGCCACCTGCTCCACAGGTAACGCGCAACCCTCGTGTCCGACACCTCTACCTGCACCCACCCCACGCATCGCTCACCTCCGCGCCCAACACCTGGCCTGCGCTGCTCTGATCAGATTCCATGGAGGTCTTATTAGCCTTGTTATTCAGAGGCGCCTGTGAGAGCCCTTTGGGTGTAGCTGTTACAGGTCCCTGGAGGTGAACTGGTGTAGCGTGGCACTACATGTCTGATTTTTTGTGTCTTTGGTCGAGTAGTTGATTTAAAAGTGTCACGCTTACCTTACCAGAATGATTCGCAGTCCCTCAGATCCCCCAGATTTAGGCGTTTTCATGACCGCATATGACTACCCCTTTGTTTAGAGCGCACAAGCCCCTGAACCACCCATGAGGTGTTTTGGGTGTTGCCAAGAAAACAATGAGCCCCTTCACCTAATGGAAAAAAAGAGGAGTAGAGTCAAAATGTAGAAAGCCTCACGGTGATGTCATCCATTTTCATCAGGTGACTCATAGGTTAACAAACAATAGTCTAATCTGTGGAGCTATTTAGAAGCCGCACCAGGAAGTGTGTCTTCAGTCGTGTAAATGGGGGAACTCTGAATATCATAAGGGAAACTTTCAACAGGTCCTGTAACCTAAAAATCCCCAGGGAGCCGGCTTCTAATTTAAGCCTGTTCTGTTTCAGCTCCACCCAAACCATGTCAACTATGGTGGGGGGGGGGTATGGGGGCAAAAAAATATGAAATGAACAGTTTCAATCCTTCCTAAATCTCCTTACGCAAGTCCTCTAATCCGAAAGGGAACATGGCTATCTTGTTGTTATAAGAGCGAAATATGAGGACTTTGAGAGGATCTGAAGTAGCGGCGTGTTGGCGGACCCCTAATTAGGGACTCAAAGCTCTTGTGTTGCAACAGCGTCTAACCAGAAGGCTTTGCCAGGTCCTGTGCTCACTGGAATAATGTTAGAGGACAAACAAACTGCATCAATGTAAACAAAACTGAATCAATGTACCAAATGTTTCATGCTAAATGTTTCATATATATATAATGTATGTACATCATCACATAGTTAGCCTAATAGCTTGAAGGAAAGTACCCCATGCCAATCGTGAAATATGGTGAAGGGTATGTGATGATGTGGGGCTATTTTAATTCCAAATGCCAAGGGAACTACTGTATATCAGGATGCATAGTATCCTGGATCCATAAAATTACTGGCCTTTAAAAATAAAAATCTGCCAGCTTCTATGGGAATTTAAAGAAGCCCTATGCAGGTCTGGTTATTCCTTCGCTGTTTCTGGGTTTTCGCCGGATTTGGCATTTTTCACGACATAGCTCCCCCTGCAGCTTCGGTAGCAAGTGACTGCTACACTAAACCCCCACTAGCTAGCAAGCTAGCCATCAAGAAACCAAGCTAAACACATACAGGGCTCACAATAAAACGGTCGAGCAAACACATTGTTCAAGAGAGTATCAAACCACATTACAGAAACGAAGTTCACCCAAGGGTAGGCTACTTACAATTTCAACAGCAACGGCGTCCGTTTTGCAGTCTTCTTAGAAACTACAATCTGACTACATTTTTGAGGCGCGATTGGATACTTCCGCTGAGTCACATCCGGATTTACCCGGTCCAGGTTTAGAAAGTTGCATATTCGCTTTTTTCCGCGGAGAAGCAATTGAGGAAGACGAAGCACCCACCAAACAACCCAGAAAGTGTTGTAGAACCATCAGAACGACTCTCAACCTGCATAATTAAGGTCATTTTTGCTAAAATTGTTGCATAGAGCTTCTTTAACATTGGGGTATGTATACTTATGAGCCCCTGTATTTTAAGGAAGAACATTTATTTATTTACGATACATTATTCATTCACAAAGAAAATTGGTGTCCTTAAAGATTAGATTTTTAATTAAGGCATGATCAATTTCCAAAACATAATTTTTTTCATTCTTCTTTTTAGTCAACTTTAGCATGTGTATGTACAGGTGTGTAAACTTATGAGCACCACTGTATATATATACAGTATGTGAGTTTATCCTGATTCAACAGAAGTTAAACTATTTTCTTTTGTTTTTGTTTATTTTTTCCCAGAACCTACCCTGCCCACACACCTCTCAGGCCCCAAACAGTTCAGCGGAGTCCCCTATGAAGAAGGAGAAGCCAGCCATTTTGGACCTGTACATTCCCCCTCCTCCCATGGTTCCATATACCCCACGGTGAGTAGCTCAGGGGCCCTCAAGATCCATTAAGAACAACACAAACACTTTCTCCAATGATGATGGAATCCCACCTTTTCACTGCAAAAAATCCTAGAATTCAAAATCTAAGTGAGATAAATAAGCTTAAATCAAGGGAATATATACTTATTTTTCTAATATTTGCTGATAATAAGACAGTTTTGCACCTTTTTTGCACGTTTTGACCTTGTTATAAGTGTATAAAATCTTCTGTTGGCAAATCTTGCAAGTTTCTTGTTCTTGCGGAAATACTACTTAAATAAGCATAATTATCTTGCAAGATTTGCCAATAGAACAAGAAGATTTTCACTTAGTACAAGGCAAAAACTGAAATCAAGTGCAAAAATGTCTTGTAATAAGTAAATATTACAGTATTACAGTAAAAATTAAAGTAAATATTAAAATAAGTACAGATTCATTTGATTGAAGCTTATTTATCTCACTTAGATTTTGAATTGTAGGATTTTTTGTAGTGTTCAAATGAATGTGCTAGAGTTAGATTTTGGAAGAGTTGGTGAAATAAGCTTTTTAACTAGCACTGGAAAAAGGCACAATACTGTATTATTACTTGCTTTGATAGAATCTTTGGGACGCAGCTTTTGACATCCTTCTTCTCTTGACGATCTCTTGCAGGGATGCCAAACCAGTGGTGTGCACCGGCGTCAAACTAAGGCCAAAGCGATCGCAGTCGCCCAACTCATGCCTTGACCATGAGGGCCGGCGGCGGTTCACCATCGCCGACTACAACAGCAAGCCTGCGCCAAGCCCCATGGAGCTGCCCATGCCCCAGGCTCGCATGAGGCAGCGGACGCCCTCCAGAGGTCAGTGCTCCTTGCCCCTGGCCCCAAACCCAGTCCAGCCCAGTCCAGGCCAGTCCAGCCCAAACACATCCAGTCTGCTCCGGTCCTCACACAAAAACCTCAGTCTACTTGGTGTCTGTCTGCAACTGAAGTATCAGTCTGACTGTTTACTTACTGAACTGGTAGGGCAAGACCAGAGCATTGCTTTAGGGAGGTACACAGTTATACTGGACTTCCTCTCCTGTGCATTACTTTGAATTTACATTTACATTTACTAGTTAGGTAAACACTTTTTTTTCCAAATTTAGACATGGACTTCTGATTGGGCATGCATTGTTTTATCAGCATTTCTGATGCACGGGAATAGAATATTCTGATTGATATGGAAAACTTATGGAAATGTGTTTTGTTCAAAACATGCATGAAGCTGGTCACGTACTGTGATTTGCATACACCATATTCCAGCTGCTAGTAATGTTTCGACAGCACAGGGCATGACCATGTAATGGAGTCTTAAGTATTTTCCACTGTCAGCTGTAAATTCTGCTTGGTGTTATAGGCTAAGATTTTGTGAGCGCACTAGCGAGTGTCATAAAGTTCAGGCAGATGTTCTGTGCTCACAGCTTACAGCTTCACCACTAAATCTCTCCTCTCTCTCTCTCTCTCCTCTCTCTCTCTCTCTCCTCACAGGGAAGCCTCGGCCGGTGTCCATGCCTGTAGACACTTGCCTGGGTCTGTCTGACTCGCCCTCCAGGCTGTGGCCCCAGGGCAGGACAGGTGAGTGCATCTCTCTTCAGCGTCTCGCACTCTCTCTCTCCAGCATCTCTCTCTCCCTCTTGCTCTCGAATTCAAATTCAAAGTTGCTTTATTAGCATGACTGTTTGTGTACAGTGTTGCCAAAGTTAGTTTCTCCAGCATCTCTCTCTCACTAGCGTCTCTCTCTCTCTCTCTCTCTCTCTCTCTCCCTCTCACTCACTAGCGTCTCTCTCTCTCTCTCTCTCTCCCTCCCTCTCACTAGCGTCTCTCTCTCTCTCTCTCTCTCTCTCTCCCTCTCACTCACTAGCGTCTCTCTCTCTCTCTCTCTCTCTCCCTCTCACTCACTAGCGTCTCTCTCTCTCTCTCTCTCTCTCCCTCTCTCTCACTAGCGTCTCTCTCTCTCTCTCACTCTCTAGCATCTCTCTCTCTCTCTCTCTCTCTCTCACTCTCTAGCGTCTCTCTCTTTCTCCAGCGCCTCTCTTTCTCCCACTCTCTCAATTTCAAAGGTGCTTAGCATGACTGTTTGAGTACAGTGTTGCTAAATCTAGTGTCTCTGCATCTCTCTCTCTCTCCCTATCCACCCCCCCCCCCCCCTCTTTCTCACCTATATGAAGCTGCAGTTTCACCCCAAACCCAAGCAGAGCCCCAGCTAATCTCTGCTGCCATCAGCTAGGCTAATTACACACGCCACGACGCACAGCACGACGCACACAGCAGTCGGCAGGGAATTAGGGGTTAGAGTGTGCGTGTGTGTGTCTTAAACTTGTTTGTTAACACCAGTAAAGTAAGCCCAAGGCTAAGGACAATTTAGTTAGACAATTCAGTTTCAGGGTGTGGTGTTTCCAGGTGTGAGTATTTTTCTGTGTAATAGGCGTAATGCTTGCACCTGTATAGTTAGAATTATTCACAAGAATCCATAATTCATCTATTTGCACTCACTACTCCTTTTCCATTCCTGTTCAGTAGCAATAGTAAAGTGTAGCTGAGACACACACACACACACACACACACATACTTCAATCCACTCTAACTAAACGTATATGTAACTTGTATGCTAATACACCTGCTCCCCTCTCCCCAGGTGAGAGCCCTGTGCACCGGTACCTTAGCAACGAGCGCATCCCCACCATCTCGGAGGAGGCGCCATGCTTCCCGCTGCCCTACCGGCCGGTGGCGCGCGAGCGTCAGCTGACGCGTGGCGTGGACCACATCCGCGGCAGCCAGTGCTTCATCAACGCCGACCTGCACAACAGCGCGACCATCCCCTACCAGGAGGCGTTGGCCAAGAAGGCGCCCAAGCAAAAGCCCGCGCCGTCGTCGTCGTCGTCCGGCGAGCCCTCGCTGCTGAGCAGCTGGATCGCCCGGCTCAAGCTGCTGACACACTGATTACGCGGGTGTGGGAGAGCAAATGACCGAGAGAGAGGGAGAGGGAGGGAGTGTGTGGGTGAGAGAGTGAGTGTGGGAGTGTGGGTGTGTGACTGATTCCCATGGCTTGTGTGTGAGTGTGTGTGTGTGAGTGTGTGTGTGTGTGTGTGTGTGTGTGTGTGTGTGTGTGTGTGTGTGTGTGTGTGTGTGTGTGTGTGTGCGTGCGCACGCATGCGTATGTGAACAAGTCTGTATGCGTATGACTGATTCCCACAGCTGCTGCGTGTGTGTCCATGTGTATGTGTGTGTGTGTGTGTGTGTCCACATGTGTGGACTCTAACAAACTCTACTACGTGAGTTTGTTGGTGTGTGTTGAGGCCACATCGCCAGTGCCTTTGATCCGCCTCTCTCTTCCCTGAGTGATCTGGAGTGTTAGTTCAGGATGTTCATGGAATCTTGAACCTGTCAACCTTGTTTGAAATCCCAGCACCCAAAGACTGTCTGGTGCAAACCTCCATTTGCTGCTTTATAAAAAATAACGATCCATATGGAAACAGGACTTGTTGCTTTCCATATGTTTCATGTTCCATTTGAATTCATCAATGTGTGAATCTTATGAAGCTATGTTGTTGTTTCTTCTAAGTTACAACTATTTTTAGAGTATAGCTGAATATACACTGTTTGTTGGAAAACAGTGAATGTCATATGATGTTCAGCTCAGGTCTAGGAAACATTTCCATGTATGTTTTGTTGGTAGAAGTCATTAGGTAGCTCACTTGTGTATAACTTAAGTTATTTAATTGGTCATAAGCATTTTTATGTGTATAGATTTTTCATTTTGGCATTATTGAATAATTTGTTTGTAAAATCCTTGTTCACTTTTTACATCTTGCAAATGCTACTTTTCACATGATATCTTTGCTTGATATTTTCTGTTACACTTGGTTGGAAAGAGAATAGATCTTTGTGATGCTAATAACATACAACTCTTATTTACAAAAAAAGATGTTTTATCAAGGGCATTGTTATAGTGTGATAATTCAGTGTCCACTTATCAGTGTTATCAGTATTTCTCAGTGTGTGTGTGTGTGTGTGTGTGTGTGTGTTTGCAAGTATGTCAGTGTGAAAGACTGACAAAAATGTATAACATTACAAAAAGAGTATGCAATTGCTGTATGCTTAATTAAAACTCAGGCTGTGGGCCTTCGTTGAAGCCCTGAGACATCCAAATCAACACTATTGGTGCACCACTGCTTCATACCATCATCATCATATAGATTATACATCACATAACGTAAATGCTACTATTTACAAGCTTTACCAGCTGGAGAACCACAGGAGGAGAACCACACTTAACTTAAATACTTAAAATCATTCACTTGGACATCATTGATGCAGAACAAATTCAGTTTTGCTGCTAATAAATGGTGTAATTGTATGTGGTGTAATAGAGAGCTCTATGCAAGACAAAACCATTCTAATCGCTACAGGAGCACGTTTTAAGGCTTCATAAGCTTAATGTGTAATGTTTAAAACTTTACTATTTTGAACACAGGATTTGTTTGCTACGGTTATGTAAATGTTTTGTTGATATGTGATCATCTCAACAATATTTTATTAAAGTTGCCATTAACTGTAATTTCTCTTGTGTTGAATGTGAATACTGGGGCAGCCGTGGCCTACTGGTTAGCACTTCGGTCTTGTAACCGGAGGGTTGCTTGTTCGAACCCCAACCGGTAGGCCACGGCTGAAGTGCCCTTGAGCAAGGCACCTAACCCCTCACTGTGTGTTCACTGTGTGCAGTGTGTTTCACTAATTCACGGATTGGGATAAATGCAGAGACCAAATTTCCCTCACAGGATCAAAAGAGTATATATACTTATACTTACTGTAGTCCAAAACTGATTTTCATGGTTCAGCCTGATATGTAACACTTAAAATGAACATAACATGTAATTATGTATATAGTTTTGTAGATTGTGGTTTGTAGTTTTGTTAAGTGTGTAGTTTTGTAGACTGATTTATTTTCTCTTCAAACTGACAAAGCCTTACAGTAAATTTGTCATCTGTCAGGAAAGCAAAGACATTCAGTTTACATTTACATTTATTCATATAGCAGACGCTTTTTTATCCAGAGTGACTTGCAGCAAGAGGTCATGTTTACAGCACCACAGCAACAGTTAAGGGTAGCACATTTCTGTGTAATGCAATGTGTTTCGCTAGATTTACGTCAGATTAACAGAATTTGATATGCACTTGGTATATCTCTTATATTTCTATTTGTCAGTAATTCGTAAAAAACTTCCACTCCATTTGTTTTACGGCCCTTTGTGTGTCTGGATTGTGTGGTCTACATGTCTGTCTGCTTTGCAGAGTTTAGAGTTAATATCCAGGAGGTGCATAGAGAGATTTTCTCACTGTACAATGTAAATAGTTCTGTGTATTGTTCAATATAAAAACTAATGAATGACAAATTTAGTAACTTGAGATTACACACACACCTTTTCACTTGAGTAGCATTCATATTCAGTAATCATTTATAAAACTTTTAGAATCTAGATTTGTTTTAACACTAAGCACATGTTGTTAGGTTTCTCATTTATCATGACGTTCTGACATGCTCATACTATGTTTGCCCAATGTGGGTCTGTTTCATAGTTTCCATAACAGCCGTATCAGCGCCGGTCAGCAGCGCCACCTGCTGGTGAATAAAAAGCGAGGCTGTACCATTGACTCGTTCACGAACCTGGCTGCCTGGAGACTAGAAAGTAGAAACAGTGTTCACCTTGTGACATATGCATGTCAGCCTGATTTTGTCAGGTTGTTGATAATTTGATGCTGAAAGCCACCATATAACTCAATGCAAGTAAACAACACTTTATTGATAATAAATGATCTCGTGTAGCCAAGGCCCTAGACTATTTCAATTTTTTAAACCCTAAATGCAACTAAACAGTGTGAATTATAGCCTAATGCAGGTGACTATCGCAAATGCGCAAATTTTTAATTTATTTATTTTTTATGGTTTGGGGTAGGACCTCTTTACAACAATAGATATTAGAAAGCTAGATACCGCATTGTCCGTCAAGTTCTAGGCATTGTAAACGCGGCCGTTTACACCTGTCTGATTTCCAGTCAGAGTCACATGCCCTCCAGTGATTGTTGCCCCACCAAAAATGGTGTCACTATTTAGGCCTACGTACGTTTTGGACCCAATGCGGTATCTAGCTAGGCCTAATGTTAAAATAGTATGAAATTATAAATGCTCAACATGGTGGTCAAAACCTTAACTAATTCTTGACATCAAATTGACATCATGGTGCCCGCTGGGCGCCTGTACAAATCTCACCCCCCACGGTCCCGCTGAAATCTCTGAAGTTGGCAGCTCTAATTACTCTACTTGCCAACAGTAGGCCTACCCACTGTCCACCACGCGCTGCTAAGCACACAAACAGGAAACAGCATTAATTGGCAGGTGTGTGTTAATTTGACCCAACGATTCGACTTCATTTCTCCTGAAGATAAATGCGAAAATGTCGGCCGTCAATTTTAATCGAAGGCTACGCAACATCATCGTGAACTACGATATCGACACTCTAAAATATTTCCTGCAGGTAATTGTGGCTGTTGGAGACGACAGAGATTTACCAAACGCGCATCTTGCCATGGCGTCCACAAGCGTATTTTGTAGGCCTACATTTTGTGTTTAAAGTTATTAAGTGGTCATTCCATCTAATAACTGCAGGACCATCATGCATTCACAGTAGCCTATGCTAACATAAACCTTTCCAAATCAACCTGCTTTTTAAAAATCAAAATTGTGTCTGTGTTCAAGGTTGTCTCCCCATCGAAGGAGAAACCTCGGGAGGCTCGTCATGAAAGACCAGTAACAGTAAGTGTAATGTAAGTGTGTCACTCTTTACCCCTGTGGTCTGGTGGCTGTGTCATTTCCTCTGTAACACTCAGTGTATTGCAACAATGCTTGTAATGCATTCTGAGAAAGAGATTATAAAACGATGTAAATATTAATAGATTAGAGTAGGGCTAATCTGTAGTGACGTTCAAATGCTGCTATGAGTGATTACATTGTAGGCCACCCTGGTGTTCCAATCAGTTTTCTTGTGCCATGTTGATCAGAGTTCTAAACAGGACTCTGTGGGTTAGCAAAGTAAAAAAAGAATTGTGCAAAAAGAATAACCATGAGACAGGATGTTTCACTCAAATGTTTTACATACAAAGTGGTTTTGTGTTTTGACAAAGTGTGAGAGAGTAAAGGCAGAAAGAGACAACAATACAGAAATGTGTGTGTGTGAGAGAGAGAGAGAGAGAGAGAGAGAAAGAAAAGGAAGAGGTCTTTGTGACTGTACACTGTGTGTGTGTGAGCTGCAGTGTGTTAGTCTGTGCTTTGCATGTGCGGTGGCTGGCTGATGACCGGGCTCTGCTTGAGCTGTCATTCACACTGTTCCCCCCCCTCTCTCTCTTTCTTTCTCTCTCTCTCTCTCTCTCTCTCTCTCTCTCTCTGTCCTCCTCTGCTCTCTCCGCACTCTCAACCTGGAGGGCTCAGTGCATCGCAGCCGCCGGCTCAATCCTCGGGGTAAGACGGTCCCTTATCTGTGTCCCCTAGTAGGCTTATTATTACATTGTCTGCAATGCAGTCACTTTTTTCTATTGTGATCTTCCTCAAATGCACCTGGTTGTTTACTGTTTTCTCGATGTACTATGTATCAATTAGGAAGCCGAACTGACCAGCGGCGTAGTTATTTGTGTGATGGTTCTACTGTTCTTTACTGTGTTTATTGTGGTTTGGTGTTTCTGTGTCTGTGTGTACGTACACTCACCCCTCGTGCAAGCACCTGCATGACCTCCACCTGCTTGTTGGTGTTTGGCCCTGAAGGTAATGCTGGGATGAGTCGTCGTAAAGTGTCTGTGAAGGATCTCGGGCAGGGGGACTGCAGTGGGTGGCTTCACAAGAAGAAGGACGGCAAGGGCTTTCTCGGCACCCGATGGAAGAAGTATTGGTTTGTGCTGAAGAAAAACTCCCTGTACTGGTATGCCACCGAATTGGTGAGTGGTTTCCTGGAGGTCAATTGTGTTGCACTACTCTTTTCCCCGGGATAAAGGAGAAGCATATTTACACCACAGATTCATTTCCGAAAGAAGAACTCAGGTTCGTAGACATTGAAGCCATTTTGTTGCTGAAGCTAATCTATTTGTGGAGCTGAAGAGGATCTGGTATCATAGTTCCAGTAGCTTACGTCCCTGAATTTCAACTGGAAGTTCTTTTGAAATGGTGTTATTCTATTATCGTGCAGCCCTAGTGTGTGAGTTTACTGGTCCCCTACTCAAATGCAGAAGATGGATTTCACTGTTCACTGAAGTGTGTGTGTGTGTGTGTGTATGAGATAATAAACAACCTTACTCAACTATACTCCCCAAGCTAAGATAAGAAGTTCCCCAAATGAACATGTTGATACAGACTTGCAGATTTACCATACATAGACTTGTATGTGATGTGTTGTGTTTTGTGGCTTTAACTGTCAAACTGTTTGCTGAATTCCTTACATCCCTTATTGCGTCTTGTCTTTGCAGGCAGAGAAAGCAGAGGGATACATCAACCTAAGAGAGTTCACTGTGGAACAGGCCTTAGAACACAAGAAGAAGAAGTAAGCTTTTGATTTCTCTGTATTCTTTCTTTTTGATCTCGGTTTGGAGGCATTATAAGTGATATTGTGGTCAACCACAAAACTGATCTGAGTTGCAAAAGGTGAGCATGACATAAGACATACAGACACAAACACACAGAGATTTTTTTTCTTTTTCCCGCTTCCGTTTCTTTCTTGTTTGCACTGAGTAATTATGATGGCAGCTGCTCATATATACGTGCTTTCAAAAGTAATTGTTTTAGCATGCCTCCTACCAGACAACCTCTTCGAGGAACAAGCTAACATATAAATTTAGGACTGTTCGGTGCCTATGCTGATATCTGGTGCCCGCAGCGTTGGCAATCAAGCGTGATGTGTGCAGGGGAAGGCCTTAAGCACTGCCTCTCGCCGCACAGCTCAGCTCCCCTTAATAGCATGCTGTCAACTCCTCCCCCACCGAGAGGAAATGGTCGGGGGTGAACATGTACTCTTGAGCATCGCTGCACTCATGAGACTTCCCTGTGCGCCCAAGACACACAGCACCAGTAACAGAGCTAGTGGTGTCTATAATGGTGTCTATTTATGAACATTAATGAATGCAACGCCCATTTTTATGTGGAGGGATTCTCTAGGTAGCTGTGATTCTCACCTCTGTTGCTTTTGGGTTTTTGCTCTTCTGCTGTTTGTCTGTTTGCCTCCCAGTGCCATGAAGGCCAGCCATCCTCAGGTCATGACACTGTACTTTGCAGCGGAGAGCATCAAAGACATGAACAAGTAAGTGTGAAAGACCGGTGCTGTGAAAGGCCCCGGAACATCTGTGAACAGGAAACCATGTGTTGTGCGCATTTCCCTTTTTTTGTGTGTGGGGCTGCAGTTACGATTCAAACTCAAAAATATTGATTCATCACAGTGACTACACTAGCATGTTTCTAAGCATAATAAGAAAGAAAAAAGAATTGATAACCAAGGTGTCTTTAACATGAAAAGCATTGTTTGCTGCTTATGACTAAATGGTATTAGCGCAGCGATTTGTATCCATTTGGCAACGTCATCCTAGTCAACACATCTATTTGATTAAAGCAAACAGGTTTTGTTTTGTCTTGTGTGTTGAAATAAAACATGTTTTGGTCTTGGATCCAGTCACTCTGAGGCCTGCTATCTGAAGTTGCTCTTCCTGCCGCAGGTGGTTGAGTGCGTTCAAGGAGGCCTCCATGCGCAGGAGTCCAACTCCAGCCAGTGAAGATGAAGTTGATGGTGTGTGGGATTTCTTGTAGTAACTGTGCTGCTTTGATACCCAGATCAGTGATGGAACATCACATGTTCAGTGCAGTAAATGGTAGAGTCTAGTTAAATCCCTGCCCTTATACTGCACATTATTACCTGTGTGTGTGTGTGTGTGTGTCTAGGTTGCTACAGTGAAGCGAGTGACCATGAGGAGACCGACTCGGTAGAGGTGGCCTGCCAGCCTTACACAGAGGAGCTGACTGCTAGCAGTATTAATGTGAGCTGAAGACCGATTTGGCACACACTAGTTTTCCCACGTGCTGACGGTCAGCAGATAATGTCTTGCTCTTTGACACAAACACTTGCGGCAAGTCTGTCAGCAGGAAGTGTTTCTATTTGCATGCCAGATTGCAGTAAACCACAGTGTGGCAGATAGGCATTAGTCTTGAGTCCTTATTGTTCTGGTTTTAGGGGAGGTCTCGCATATCTTACACTGTTCAATTTAGCTGTGCTTTATCTAGGGACAGAATATAAGCAGCAATTGTATGTCATATCCAAATACTAAATGTCAGTTGGCTTCTCAAAGTGCTTCTCGGAGCAGCAGTGTTGGTATAGTGAAGCTGGCTGCCCTGACATTTAAAAAATGCGGTCATTAACCCTTAAAGGAGTACCGTCACACCGGTGTGACGGGAATGTTGAGAAATGAACATTCTAAAGAATATCTGGGTTCATTGAATTCAACATAGAATTTTAGAACCTTCAATTGTGCGGAACTTAGAATGTTCAAAAACCTACACCTTTAAGGGTTAAGATAATTTTTACTGTAATGTATTATTAGTCAGGTTTATTATTCAAGACTCTATCTGGGTCTGGACTTAGCAGCTCACAAGTTGTAGTAACCAGAGAGAGATCTTTCTTGAATCTCTTCAAAAACGATGAGGTCCTCACCGCCCATAGCCAAAGGATGCAAACATCTTTGTCAGCCTTTGTTATTGTTGGGAGGTGCATTACACTGCGTCGCTGCTCAATGTAAGTCGCTGCTCAATGTGAGTCACGCTTGCTCAGATGTGTTTTTTGGTTACAAAAACTCACTTTTTAGATTTAATAGTACTTATTTTGTGCTGACTTTAACAACACATAAGGGCACAAAAGCTGAAGTGATTTGTTTTATGTAGAAATACTGCCCTCTAGGAGTTAGCTCCACCACCTTGGGTTATCGCTGTCTCTTGTAGCTAACGTGACGGTCGTCAAATGACACAGGCACGACTCCCGTCGGGCAGCGACACCCTGCAGCACATACCATGTTTATGTGATTTAATTATTGATGAGACTGACCCCCCCCCCTTCATGCTATTGGTCTGTCTTTCCCACCTGAACTTCCTGTGTGGCCACCAGGATGAGCTCCCGCCTCCGCTCTGCTCCTCCTCGCCGTATCACCCCCCGGCGCCACTCAGCACCCCCTCCTCCTCCTCCACCTCCCCCCAGACCTCCGAGGCGACCGCCACAGCCCAGAGCGAGTCCTGGCTGGAGGTCAGCATTACTGGGCTGCCTGCCCTCATCCTCCCCCAGAGGGAGGAAGATGGACCTCCACAGCAGCAGCAGCAGCATCCCTGCACTGGAGAGGGTGAGTTTCTCCATGTTAAGGAGAGGGCAAATAAAAGGTTCACAGTAGCAATGAAATGGGTGACACACAGGCTCTAGCCCGTCGGTTCTTTAAAACTTGACTCTGATGAAGACGCTGTCACGTCGAAACGTTAGTCACTTCTAGCACCATTAAAGTCTGTTAAAATGATCTGTTCGATAAAGAAAAAGTACCCGCACACTGTTGCTGCTGCTCCCGATGTTTGCTCACTGGATAAAGAAGTATCAAACCCCCCCACAAAAGTCTGTTCAAGTGCTGTACATATCACATCCACCACCAAACAAAAGATGGGGAAAAAGTCTCTATAAAATCTTTGAACTAGGTTCACAAAGGATTAACAGGCCATCATGTATCACCAATTGTAAAGAAAACAAACATACATTGTTATCTAAAGCAGTTCATAAAAATGGCTTATGGTCAAACTCTTAATTTACTCCATGGGGTGCCATAGTATTAAGGGCATATATGTGAAAGGTTTCAAGTTGTAGAAGTAGGCGTTCATGATTTCCACCTGTATGTGGTCGTTCCACTTTCTCTAGTGACTTGTCACACAAGTCACTAGTTATTCCCCTTTGGGATTTGAGTACTTTCATGTACTTTTTCTTTATTTCACGGATCTACTTTACCCTGGCCTGCACCTGTACTAAGTTGGATGTGCGTGCACCTTCTGCTACTTTAAAATCATCTGTGCGCTCTGGTCCTGTCCTGGGTTCAGTCTTCTGAAGTGGCCCCAGACCTGCTGCTGAACTTGACAACACTACTCATTGACTGATAAATGAGACAGTTGGAGCTGTAAGATGTTGCATTTTAGGAACCAAGAAGCATACATCTTTTTCATGGGTTTGCAAATGTGGATGCATTATGTGTGCAACAGAATAAATCTATTTCTGTTTATGGGGTTTGATAGTATGTTAATGCACCATTCAAATGAGGTTTAAAATGGGACGCAGATTATCGCCTGCAGCTTCTAGGTGACAAAAGTCTCCAAAACCTCACACACCTGTGAAGACCTTCTCAAACTGAAACTGAGAGGAACTTTGGCAGTGGGAAAAGAATGTTAATTCCTTCCTCAGCTCACTGAGCAAAGGATGGGGCATTAAATCCAAGAGTGGCTGTACTTGGTCATCTCAGTCAGTTTTTCTTTTTGTCAAGTGACCATTCCAACAAAGGTTGTGAACCAGTTGCAGCAGCAGTGCATGCATGTTCACATGTTTTTGAGAAGGTGATAATGGGTCTGTTCTGCATATGTGAAGTGTGAAGTCTCTGGGACATTTTGCACCTGACGCCCTAGTGTTGCCACGGTGCAGACTTGTTGCTTTCGCTGAGCTCTGAGCTCTGCGCTCCAGAAATGGTCGACCACACTCCACCACATATTAGCATGAACAGAAGACTAGTCGCTCAGTTTGCCTCTGTGTGGGACCACTTCCCTTTACCTACTGCACGTTCAGTATCGGTCGTTCCGGTTTCATCGGTCATTGGTGGCCGACGTAATATTATTAGCAACATTGCTTGTGGGTTGTAGAGCTCCGAGATGAATCGATTACCAAAATGTTTGAAAACTGATTAATCGGTTTGAGTTTATTGGTTTACTTTTTTAAAGTAAAAAAAGTAAAAATGATCTGATCCCAGCTCCTTAAGCGATGCTTTAGTCAATGTCCGCATTAGTCAGTGACGTAGGTGTTCCTCTTCTCTGATTAGTTTGACACCCTCACATTCAAGAACGTTCCATTTGTTGTACACGTGTACTGACTTGCCTCTTTGCCCTCTGGTGCATGTGCAGATGAGCTGGAGCAGCTGTACCTGCACCTAAAGCAGGCGCGTCTTTCCCCGACGGGCCACCTGCAGCCCGCCTCCAAACGCGACTACAGGGCCTCCTTCATCAAACGCTGCCAGGACGAGGCCGTCAACGAGAAGCTGCATTATGTCAGGACTCTCAACAGCACTTTGAAGGTGTGTGTGTGTGTGTGTGTGTGTGTGTGTGTGTGTTTAGACTGAGGGGAGAGAGAAAGAGGGATAACATGGATGTTTTTCTTTAGGTAGTAAAGGATTCATGCCATCTATGATTAGGTCTGTTCTGTTGTGACTAGTTGATCACTGACTAAATGATGAAGTCTCAACTGTGACCAGTATCTTCCTAGTGGATACCAGTGTATCCTGTATAAACAGCAGCTCATGCCATACTGTACAATGTGATGAACCTATTCTTTCTCTCCTTCCCCCTCCCTCCTCCCCATTTCAGTCTAAAGAAGCAGATCTACTCTGTATAGAACAGGTGCTAGCTGACCCCTGCCTAAGTGCCTACAAGTATCGCGAGTGGAAAGAGGCCAACGTGCTGCTTCTCCAGGACATTGCCCAACGCAGCCAGCCACCAGGGCAGTGCCAGAGCACCACAGGAGCAGGACCAGCACAGGAGCCCAGTCAGACCTGCACCCCCACGGCCAGCAGCACTCCCACGCCCTACTACGCAGAGACCAGCGTGTGAGCCGTCTTTGGAGCGATGTTTGAGGTTCTCGGCAAATGAGTCCCACTGAAAAAAGGTGAAGAAGCAAGTCCGACTGGTGCTGAGAATGCTAGAGTGTCAGTCTGGCGTGCGTTTGCCCCACCACTGGATTGGAGAAGTGTTAGCGTGTGCTATGGAGGGACTGGTTAAAAAGTGATCTATAGTTTGGGTTGAATCCTCTGCCTGGAGCTTCAAAGTGTGGCTGGAGAGACCCAGTGTTTAGAGTGGTCTCTGTGCTCTGCCATACACTTTGGGATTGCAGATGTCCGGTCGAGATGTTTCGGACAACAAGTCTTTTTTTCCCCATATGGTATTGTAACGTGCCGTGGGTGTGAAGGCAGGCCGTTCCTGCAGGTTTTTTTTAACCCCACTTTTAAACACACTTATGTAGAGTTTCTGTGTGCACACATGCACACTGTAAAACATTTGACCAGTCCCTGTATCACAATAGTTTGGTATTTGTACTGGATGATCAGTTTGTTATTCCACTGAGTTTCGTTTTGGCTGAAGTTATTTGTTTTTGACATATATTTACATGTTTGAAGATGCATCAGACATACAAAGTAAATATGTTCTCACTATGGATAGGGAGTGTCTTAGACATACATCATCTGGGACTCCTCAAGTCCAGTTTTCTGTATAAGGCATACAGTATGGTGTTGGTGAAATTAATGGGAAATGTTCTCCATTTAAATATTCAGAAACATCTTGGATTTTAACTTGAGTCGTCTTTTAAACATTGCACATATGTTATATGTTTTCAATAACTATATATAAATGTCCTGGATGTTGTATATATTGCCTTCTCTGTACATTGTTTGTTTCTTTTGATTTTAATATGTATTAAGTGTACACAGAATGGGAAGGAAATAAATAACTTACTTTCCATTTGAACTGAGCCAACAACTTCATTTCACTTTCATTTCATTTCTTTCCCATGTCTACTCAGCCTTTTCACCTCGCTCACCCTGCTGACTGATCCCTGTTGCTTACCAACAATGTGTAGCGAATCTATACATCAAGACGGCAAATTGTTTAAGCTAACCATCTGCAGTAACTATTTAATTAAAGGCATCTTGCATTTGAACATGCATACAACACAAAAACTATCCAAATCTTTTCATGAATGGAGATGTCTCAAACATTCAGATGATATCCAGCCATCTGTTGCTTTTCTTTGTTTGATGATACAAAGAAGTTTTTTGGAGGCAGTGGACTCCCCGTCAACCCCCAAACCTGACGGTCATTCAGATGAAAATGAGGGATGAGGTTGCGGGTGCAGGGACTGCTCACTAGGGCGCGCCATTTGACTTCATCTTCAGCTGATCCTCAGCTGCACAGGCTGTCCCTTGTCCGTACCCTGAACAACTTAGACAAGATTTGGGAAAGATTCTTGAAAGATTGGAGTCTTTTGAGTGAAGCTTGAATGGAGGGCATTAGTTAAAAGACTCCAATCTTTCAAGAATCTTTCCAATATCTTGTCAAAATTGTTTGGTGTGAGGAGGCCATTAGTTGATCCCAATGACAATGCTAAGTTGCTGCTCTGTTTTTTCTCTTGTACAGTTTTGAGGGTGAACAGTTAATCCAAAGTCACTGCTGTTAAACTACCTATGTACTCCTGATGGTTTGACATACACTCGCAATCTCAAAAAAGGTGATCTTACTGCTGTAGAGCGGTAGGTGACTGAGGTATCGTTGATTCTTAGATCCTTCAGCTTGCTAAGACTCCGCATCAACACACAGCACAGACGTTTCATGGTCACGTCTGGATCAGGTCAGCTTTAGGCCAAAGGATAATGGAGAACTGCAGGGATGAGAGTTCAGACAAAAGACTGGAGTTCAGCAAAGACAAGCTGACAGTGTAGACCGCTAGTGGGTGGTGTTAAGGGCCTGAGCTTAATACTAATGACAGAGCTCTGTCAAACACTTCATAAATCTGAATGGGCAAGCTCACACTTGCTCGTTTGCATGAGTGCATGTGTGGTCCAAATAATATGAGTGTATCCAGTGAATGTTTAATATCAACACAGATGGCACATTCTCTTTCAACTAGGAAGCATCGCCTTCACTGTTTTGTCTTCACCTTTGCACAATTCCAGACCTCTTGCACCCATGTACTTAATCTTGGACCTCTACAATAACACATTGCATTTAGCACTTTTTTAGACACTTAAAGCACTTCTCAGTGAATGGGGGAACCTCACTAACCACCACCAATGTGTAGCACGGCAGCCATTATGCACCAGAACGCTCACCACACACCAGCTTGAGGTGCAGAGTGAGGGAGTGAATGAATGAATGAGCCAATTTGGGGGATGATTAGGGGGCCAGATTGAATGAGCCAGGTTGGGTATTTAGCCAGGACATCGGTAGCCTCGAAATCCAGACACACCCTAGCAGCAGAAATTGTCATTTGCAGCCAGGGTCGTCTAGCAACTCTCCGTTGGCTTGCGAGTTGGAAAAACCAAACTTCGGTCAGGCCAATCACATCGTGTATAGAGTCAGTGGGCGGGCTTAACATGATGACAGAGTTGCGACGGTTCTGCATGAATTCCCTGCTACTTGAAATCGAAGATGGCTGCTGCTGGCAAACAGCAGTCTTTTGAATCGGCATTGGCCGTGACCGGATACGACAAAAGATTGATCTACGAACTAGCTCTGCTGGTGGCAAAACGCATGGGTTGTAGTGCTATCCTATTGCGTGCAGAGGGACTTTGAAAGACAACCATTTATCCCGCCCCTTGGATTGAGCCCTGCCAATGGTATGTTCCCTGACCCAACATTTTGAGATCAGCTAGTGGCTCGTCAGGCTAGGACACCGGGGTACCCCCTACTCTTTGCGATAAGTGCCATGGGATCTTTAATGACCACAGTGAGTCAGGACCTCGGTTTAAGTCTCATCCAAAAGATGGCATCTCCTGCAGTACAGTGTCCCCTTCACTACAGTGGGGCATAGGAATCGATTTTTGGCCAAAGGGAAGAGTGCCACCTATTGGCCACCCACCAACATCACTTCCAGCAGCAACTTTCCAAGTAGGTCTCCCATCCAAGTACTAACGAAGGCCACACCTGCTTAGCTTCAGTAATTCAGGAGGGACACGGTATCCATTGGAATGGCTTCTGGCCCATTGTACTGTACAGTCTCCAAACACCATATGATTTAATTGACCAACACTCCTTAATGTACCTATTTCAGTTAAATACACCGCTGGCATCCAGCCAGTAAAGAAGACAAGTCTAAAGTTGAAATGCGTCCAATTCCATTTCCAAATCCAATTATATCACCAGCTGCTTCCAACACGATCTCTCTCATATCATGAAGACCAGGGAGTACATGACTGGTAAGCATTTTCAAGAAAGATTAAGTCCCTTTTCACCCATGTCATGTGATAATGGTATTAAAGAGAGTGGGGATTTGGCATATCTGCCTTCCGGATGAGTAACCCCTCCGTTCGAGTGTGCCTAGCAGAGCACTGTAAACATCACCTTTAATGGACAGAGCTCCAGCTCGGACCTTCTTGCTTCACTCATGCATGACAGGTAATGGTCAAACAGGACCAACATGCACTCACTGAGACCACACCATTGCTGGTTTCTATCATGCAAGTACATAACACATGTGCATGTATATACAGTCACATGTGCATGTATATACAGTAAGGTCTTTGGCTAGACTGTCGGTCTGAGTTTTATAATGTTTGCCATGAAACTTTTCATGACTTTTGTAAGTGGTATGTGGTGCTACAGTGTATGTGTGAGTTTGGGTGGCTGGTGGTAGTGTACACTTGTGTGTGTATGTGTATATGTGTGTATACACGTGTATGTTTCTGATTTGTGTATGCTTCTGATTTGTGTAGTTTATGCTGTGAGTGTATTTTCTGTCAAGGGCTCTTTGTGAGTGTCTTTTCTTTCCTGAATCAGTTCTTTTTGTCAGATCTAGTAGATCATTCCGACCACCTATTGTTGTATTTTCATGCGTGTGGTTGCAGATGACCTCAAAAATGTAGTCCTGATGGTGCGCCATACTTTTTAAGCCAATGGCTACCCATACGGCCTCAGCTGTAAGGACACGGCACTCTTTGTGCCTGCTGGAGGAACGCAATGTTTGATCCTCTGAAATCTGACCAAGGACCGGCTGGATAATGCTCAAATGACAGTGTTGGACATTCCATGGTGTACGCCTGTGGTCAGGAGCTATGCTTCACCACCAGAGAGAGCCTGTAAAAACACAAAGCATCGGCAACAAAGAGACTTTTCATTCCCATGTCCTTAACTCAATTTCAGCACTCTAAAAAAGGGCAGCAACATACCAAAGTGCTCTCGACCTATAAATAAATCTTTCTGACTCTATGTGTTTTACCAGCATCATTTGAGATGATCCAACACCAAAGACATCCCAAGAAGAAAACAAACACTGCCCTTGAAGTCATTATTATGCTTGGAAATCCTGAGGCAACTTCAATCTGGCGTGATCCTCTCTGTCAATAATGCTGGCAATGTTTTCTCTGTCTCGGCAGAGAGCTCAGAATAATAACAATAATCATCGGCTTCATCAGCTGCAGGCAGCCTCCGTCCCTCATGCCCTCTGTCTGCATGTTTCATATAGTGTGAAATGATTACATTTCTCATTCTGTTTGGGTTTAATTCTTCCTCCTCCCTCGGGCACTGATTAAGTGTTTGACTGATCGCTGAAGCCATTAACACTGGGTCGGGTGAAGGGGGAGAAAAATTAGCTTTGGACAGAGTGGAATCTTGCTGTGGGACGTGGGCCAATAATAGCACCCTGGGATGAGTCTGTGATTGTGCCAGTGGCTAGCACCGTAGGGAGGCTGTGGAGATGTAATGTGCTAGAATGAGACAAAGAAAGGGCATCTCACCTGGGACATCAGCGCAAGGCATATCAACATGGCTGACAATTACAAAAAGCCTGAGGGACTTGTTTAGTGCATAGAAATGGGACACAGACACAAATCGGTCCAGTATCACAAATCAGTCCTAATACATGAATGGGGCAGGTCGTGGGGGTGTCAGGTTGTGCAGAACGTGGTTCAATTTCCATGGGATTTCTAAGAATGAAATTACACAAAAAAACACGTTACAACATCAACTCAGTCCACACACTTGTAGTAGGACTACACCTTTCATGTACAGTGTGTTCAGTCTAAGCTGTTGTTACTGGGGTATTAGGTTAAGGTGTGGTCCCAAAACAGAAGTGGGTTTCTATCTTTGAGATAAAATTACATTGTCAAATGGAGACCTGAATAAATGTATCAAAAGATAAACAAATAGCAGCATTGTTTAAAGCAACTAATTTCCAGAGATCAAGTAGCTTTTGAGAAAAGACAAGTGGACACAATTAGAAAGTACAAGAACAGTGCCTGAGGGAAATTGAGATCAGGCTTCTCTGGTTACCAGATAATGAGCTATAATTTCTTAACTTCAATTCCTTGTGATGTTTGGAATGCCCCTCTTCTCAAATAGATCTAAACAGGATAAATGGTTGTATTTGCAACCATTCAGCTTAGGTGTGGGCCATGAGGTAACTCTTTTAATGGTATTTGCCTGACAGAAAGCCCCCTTTTACTTCTGCAAAAGTCTTTGAATGTTAAGAGGCCTGAAAGCATTACTCATGGGCAGCACTGGTAATCCAAACGTGCCTTTTATTGGCAGCGCACAACTTCAGTTTTAGTTCAAATTCAAAAGGTGGAAACGGAGCGAATGACGGCCAGGTCCGAAACACATGGGAGTGGTTTCCACCAGCACGGTGCTGGTTGAACAGCACGGATGCTGCCAGAGTGACTCTCCACAACTGTCGTCGCGAGCGGAGTTACAAGACGTAGCTGTAAGTCAGAAGAATTAAGCTTAAACAAAGGAAAAACACGTTACTTCAATCGAAAGTTTAGCTCTCAATGCGCAAAAGAAAAGTATTTCGTATGGTCGATGGAAAAACATCACCACGACAGCTTTTTAAGGATACGCCTTTGGTGAGTCAAAAGTGTTATCATACTGTCAGCCGTCATTCTCTTACTACAACGCTCTAGGCTACTTCGTACAATTCGTTAATTTATTGGTATCTTTTGTTGTATGGACAGTTTTGTTTTAAACTAATTGTGGTGTTACTAACGCGTTGACAATTAAACATTCAGTTCCCAAAACCTAAGGTGATCGCATGTGGAGAAGGATGTAGCCAGCTGCCAAAAGCCGTTTTTATGTTTATTACGCAATTTTTCAAGTGAATGAAACTGGCTGTTTTTATTAGCACAATTTACGCAATTATGAATGCAGGGTATTTATTGTGTATATTTACATTAAAGCTATTTTTTCTATTTCACATAAGCAACGTTAAAGCTCTGGAAGCAGAATAAGCTTCTGGCAGATTGTTTTCTTGAACCGATGACATAATTTACGCGCGCGCGGTAGCCTACCACTTCAATTTGAGAGAGACTCAAGTGAAACAAAACAAAGAGAGAGAAACAAAATAGTTCTATGTTATTGTTTTTTAAACTGTGTTTTCACACCACATAAGGATTAGAGAACATAATAATCTGGTTTGATGTGTGGATGGAGGTCGCTGCATTCACTTTAAGTTGGAGTGTGAGACTGAGAGTTATGAGTTTGCATGGAGTTTGATGTTTCTTTATAGAGTCTTATCTTTCTGCCATTATAGACCACTCGCCGTGGTGTTCATTTAATTCTTTAAAGGCCACCGGCATGACCTGTCTTTCTCCACTTAATCTTCTGGCTGTGAAGACACCTGCTCTCTGCTCACTATGCACACACTCATTTTGGCACCACAGGAGTGCTAATCCACTGCACCTCCTCCCCCTCTCCATCTCCATCTCTGCTCTATCTCCATCTCCCACATATTTTACAATTTTCTCAGGCCATTTTCTCCATAAACTCCTTTTTTTTTTTAGTGTTTTTGCTATTACCCATATGCAACTCACTGAACACACACACACACAGTGAAAAGCAGTCATGCTGACCCATATTTTAAAGCCAGCCATGAGTAAATTTACTCTGAACATGTGAATATTCTCTAATGAGAGCGAAAGACCACACTTGTTGACCCAAGCTTTCATGCTGTGTGATTTACAGAGTAGAAAATCCCCCCTTACGCAGCCCATAAAATGTCTTCTTGCCCGGGCATTGTGTCTCCAAGGGCTCCCTGTGCCCTCCAACCCCCACTAATGTGGCTTTATTGTGGTAGAAGTGGGGCAGTAGTACATACAAGGGGTGTGCTGGGCCACTAAAAGAGTTCTTACACACACACACACATGCACCCCCCCCCCCCCACACACACACACACACACATGCACAGAGAGAGAGAGAGAGACACACACACACACACACACACAAAGGCACACAGGAGTCCTGGAGTGTGTCTGAGGAGAGAGTGAGCAAATACAGCAACTCATCACGCCGCCACAGGATGGCTGTGGTGAGGGCTGCTCACAGCACAAAGAGTACTCTGTCGTGGAAACACAAACCCCCATAGTAACAGCACTCGCTCCGCTGCGAGTCCACGTTTAATTGCTACTGAACTTATAGCATCACAGGGGTGTTTTCTCTCTAAAGCATATGTCAGCAGTTCAATATTAATGGTTTAAATCGGCTTGCCTACAGTACTTGGACGAAGGTTTAAATGAAGCAGAAAAAATGCTAGATGTACAGGTGTATCAAACCTAAATGAGCTTTTTTATCTGTGCAATCAGGCAAATCCTCCTGTTGTAAATGGTTATTTTGTGCTTGGTCAAGGACCACAATTACTTTGGCCAGGAAGCACAGTTTCAGCAAAGTAAATTTGTTGTGCAAACTGGTCAGTGCCATGTCTTGATTAGAGGGGATTTAGGCTCATTGTTTGATTTCAATTGGGCTAGATGGAGTTCCATTTACCCTCGGGACTCTGCATACCTAAGCGCCCAGTGGGTGCCAGGTGTACGGCGGTGACGTGGGTTCACCTGATTGTTATTGTGGAGATTGCAAGCACATGCTGCTGTTCTGTGGCAGTGGAACGTGGACCCGCGTCCAACGTCTGCATGAGTTTGACTCCTGTCCAGCTCTGCTAAAAAGCTTTGTTTGCTTAGCGCAGGCCGGCTCTCGCCGAGCAGTTCAGCTTTCAGTCCAGGGGCCCAGAGACGTCGATTCATCCCCCCTCTCTTAGAGCACCGAGCAGAAGGCACGGAGTCTGGTAGCAATTATCGCTGTGTGAAAACGTAAGCCCCACTTGTTATGTCTTATGGGCTCATGTTATATGTTACAGGGTTCTCGCACCCTCCGAAATGAATGGAGGGCGAGGGTACGAGCCAACACTGCGGTCTGCTCAGTGAGGAGAAAGGAACACTTAATGATGAGAATGAGCATTTGACTGGTGTGCTCAGTGAGGAGAAAGGAACACTTAATGATGAGAATGAGCATTTGACTGGTGTGCTCAGTTTTAGATTTCATTCATAGGAGCAGCATGGTTAGGAGGGTCCATCTGACATGTGTTGTTGTGATGTGGCACCATGGGAACCATTATATATTGTTCTAAGGTGTCCTTAGTTAACCTTTGAGGGGTCAAACACCAGGAGGTCTATTTGGTTATTCTATTGATTAGGGATAAAAAGGGCCTGTTCAGATGGTGTCCACCACAGTGGCCATATGGTCAGTGGAGACAATAGTTCTGATGTAATTCACTGTTGTCACTTAAGTGATCAGTTATTGGCTTTTGGGACAGTAAACTCATTAGTATTCATTAGTATTCATACTCATTAGTATTTTAGAATTTGAGTGCGAGAGCTCTTTTACTTTGAATCACTTTATGCTGATTGATAAAGAGAGGTGAAAAACTAAAATAATGTTCATACTACTTGTTAAAGTGAAAATCCTGGAGCATGTGTGATGTGTGGTGTCCATATGCTGCCAGTTCATTTATGGAGCACTTGAAGCGTTTCAATGAGTAATTGGCCTCTCTGTAAACCCCTACTGATTGGTAATAAAGATCTTAATGTGTCTCTGTGGGTCTTTTAGGGCACATCCAAATGGGACAATGATTAATGTCCAAGAAATTGCTAGTTCCTACTCATTGCAATTTAGGTGAGGCTTTTGAAACGCATTGTTATACAGAGGGGTAAATGAAGCCAAAAACACAAAACCTATAAATGTAGCATCATACTAAGCTACTTGCTATTCCCACAGCAATTTCTGATGGATTCTTCCACAAAGTTTTTTGCTTCTGAAGGAAATATATACATGTTTTACAATCATCATCGTTATCATCAACATCGTTTTTCATCATCTTACATGCAAACATGCACATTAAAGGTTCAGTCAGCGATCAGACACATTTTGAAGCCCATACCATTTTTTGTCACATTCAGCAATTATCTCCTCACAGCCCGCTAGCTGCCCATTCTGTGAGTCCACTGTAAAGAAACCCGGTCTCTGTAGACAGCCTAGGCTCTGAAAACTGGAAACAAACAAAGTAGGGGCAGCCTGTCCCCCAAACAAACATGAAACCCTGTATAGAGTTTCTCTGGGAATACTGAAGGGAGGGTTGAGCTACCTCTCTGGTGTGTTTCGTTTGGTCCTTGGTTAAAATATAGTCTACGTTGTTTTGGAAAAACGGGTCTGCTAATAAATTTAAATATAAACATAAATATAAACAAACGCGACTTCCACTGCACTCGCTGACTGTACCATTACATGTAAGCTCCAGTGGCAATCCAAGGAACAAAATCATTCAAATATAGAGTCTTACGGGAGCATTGTGATGTATAGGCTATCTGTCTCGATTAAAATGTAAATTGTTTTGGTTAAAGTGGATAAATATTTGTTATCCTGGATCTTTGATCGTGTATTTGGAGTTGAGAGACACTAGTATCATGCTGTAATTGTTTGCTGAGTCAGTCTTGGAAGATTCGTAGAGAACAGTGGTAGCCGTCAGAGGGTTTTTCCCCAGTGTTGCTGTTGCTTCTGGTAAATGAGAATAATTTTCATTTCTGTCTTTGTGGTTGAAAGATGATATACAGAGTGCTTGGCCCGTCAGTGCCCATCCAAGACTGATCCATGGAAGAGCTTTGATGTGTTCACTTTTCCCATTTGTTTTCCCAGTTTATCCAGCGAGACTCTAAGCACAGTGATGGCACTGCAAGAGAAATAGGAGTAACACAGAGGCAGCAGAATAGAGAGAGAGGCAGACCGGCAGACAGAGAAAGGGGGAGAAGTTTTGGGGGAAAGGAAAAGAAAGACAGAGCAAAAAGGAGACCTGGCACTGAGAGAAAGAGAGAGAGAGAGAGAGAGAGAGAGAGAGAGAGAGAGAGGGAGACAGAGAGAGAGATAGAGAGAGAGAAAGAGAGAGAGAGAGAGAGAGAGAGGGAGACAGAGAGAGAGATAGAGATAGAGAGAGAGACAGAGAGAGAGAGATAGAGAGACAGAGAGAGAGAGACAGAGAGAGAGAGAGAGAGAGAGAGAGAGAGAGAGATGAAAGACTAGACCTGGCACCAGGAGCTGTGATGTCTCTCCTGGGCTCATTTTTCCAGCTGTAGTCATCACAGTCCTGGGCCCCAGCTTTGTTCCTCGCTTACCCCGTCCTTTAAACCAGGGGCCTTGATGTCTTTGTGGACCCGGGTGCAGAAGAAGGCCCTCTCTGTTCTCAGCTGTCTGAACCGCTGCCGTGTGGAATTTGCGGTGGATTTTCTACCTAATTAACCCCCATTTTCTCATGAGAGTGGGCACTTTTTTTTCAAGATGGAGGAATGCGATAGGCTTTTTGCTGGCCCTAGCTTTTGTTGTTTTGCGCTAAGCTGGCTTACACACAACATTAGGCCGGTTGTTTTGGGTCCGGCAAAACCTTGTAACGCAACAAAGGAGACCTTCACTCCTGGACACGACAAGGAGGCAAGCAGGCAGACAGGATGCCATCATCTCATATTAGTCCAGACTAATTCAACTCAATTCGTTCTGGCATCACCATTGAAAATGTCACTGTTCCTATCATCAGCATAGCCTGTCACATGTTGATGTCTGCAGAGGGAATACCTCTGATGAATGTTGAAATCAAGAACAAATTAGATGTCTTAGATGAGCTGTATCACAAAGTGAGTTTTCTCACAAGGCTGCCACTCCAGGTTGAGTGAGCTGCTGTAGCCTCCTCCTCCTGCTGTAGCCTCCTCCTGTTACCTCTCATCAGATGTGACTTTGAACATTTTGCAGACATGAGAAAAGACCTAGGTGCGTTCAAATTCGCTAATATAGGTGAATGTTTGCAAACACGTTTCTGTTTGCCTTCAGTTTTTGCCGAACGTTTGCAAACACTCAGTTTGAGGGGGTAGTTCTCTGTGAACATACAGTGGAGCTGGACGTGGGGTTGACAAAGGTAATAATGCAATTACCCTTATAATGGAATGTTAACACCACATTGTTCAAATGTAACTGTTTTAGAAGAAACATGTTCACCACAAACGTTTGCCGAATTTGAATGCACCTGTTTCACTAAGGTCATTGAGTATCAGAGAGTTTCTAATGCACAGACTCAGAGCTTGACCAGCAGAGAGGGATCCTGTCTGTTCTGAGATAAGACCTCAACCCAATGCAGCAGGTCCAACTTTGCTCTTGAGGAAACATGCTCCATTTCTGCTAAACGTATGTTGAAAGGCAAATGTAGAACTGACAGGCCTGACAAAGTTGTAGATGTGGCCAAAGTCATGTAGGAGCAGTAACTTAGTGCCCACTGTATTGTAAATGTGACGAATCGCTGCTTTCTTAGAACTTAGTCAAAGGAGTCAAACTAAATGGAGACCCTCACGGCAACATTTTGTTGGCACCTCGTTTTTCATGCCTTGCCAGTGATTTATAACGTTTTGCTTTCACTGCACTAAAGATCCCGCCACCCGTCACCCACCAGCCGAGTGCCTAGAGGGTCCCGTCATCAGTCCCCCGTCCAACCCCGCTCTCTAAATCACATTTAATAAACAGTCTCCTTAATAGTCACTCCGGTCTGCCGTCTCCTCTGCACATATACATTATTTCCAGGAAATGGCAGGGCTTAGTAGTCGTATAGGGCATGATAATGAGGACGACTGCATGCCCACAGCTGGGTTTTTTTTTTTTCAGCATCCTTCAGTCTGCTGTTTCTGGTTGGCGTGGCTTCGCTGGAGACAGGGGGTTGAATGAAGGGGCTCCGGGGCCAGAGGAGTGATGGAAAAAGAGGGGGTATGGGGGGGATGGAGTGGGTGGATGGGAGGTGGTGGAGGGAGGGGGGGGGGGGTGCAGTGGTGTAGTGGTGGTAGCCCCAACCTCGCTGGAAACTGAACTCGTGGCTCTCATTAGGCCAGTTTGTGCCGTTTCACAGCGAATTTGATGCTATCAATGCAGCCGCCCACTGCTGGATAATAACGGCCCGCTGAAAAGCCATCGCGCCAGCGTGTCTTCCCCTGGAGATGTCTGGGGCTCGTGTCACTGCCGAGGAGACTAATCTCCCTCAACACAATGATAGCAGAGAGCTTTTGGCCTCAAGATGATTGAGGGGAATCATACATTAACCGTTAAACTTCAGCCAACAGTGGCTTTCAAAACCATTTGCATTATATTTGGGGTACATTCATTTTGTACATACTTATTGCCCCAATAGGCCCATATTGGCATAGACAGTGGGGCCTAAAGGCATCGTCTGACCAATCTAGCTAAAATAAACCACTCCACTGCTGGGGTTGGTTTTCTGGGTGAGTTCCCCTGTGACCCGATCTGAACTGGACCCAGTTTTTTTGTGAAGGGGTTGTGAATCTCCTCGGTCTCACGGTTTTAGACACATTTTGCGAAGTGTTGTGTGTTTAAAGACGATGCTCGTTTGTTCTTTCCAGGAGTCGTTATTTTTGAGGAGCACTCTGGCTCTCCCCCCCCCCCCCCTGAAACACTAGTGCTTTTGAAAATAACATCCGTCTGACATCATTCGGATTTTCCCAGGCATCCCCCCTTCGCTCGGCACTGGGGCTCCTTGTGACTGGCCGAGCCACCACAGCTGGATTTGATTACAGTCGCTCAGTATTGCTCTGTGTTCCCACTCCTGCCGTGCCTGTTCCCAGAACAGATAAGCCATCCTTCTCTCTCAACACAACAATCACTTATCCAGGCACTTAGGCTGTACACGCTGCAGACGTGCACAGAGGTTGTGGTGAGAAAGATACAGTACCTGTGACACGCAGGGTAACTCTATACATGGTGAGTGTGTATAGACATGTGCTGTTTTTGTACATGTACACGTGCACACCCGTGGCATATGCACACACACACACACACACACACACACACACACACACACACACACAACAACACACACACACAACAACACACACACACACACACACACACACAACAACACACACACACTTCTGCACGCCCAGACATATGCACACACACACACACACAACACACACACACACACACACTTCTGCACGCCCAGACATATGCACACAGAGACCCATATGTATACATATACAGTATATGGACTGCACAGGATTATATACCCAAGCACACATGCATCCACACACACTCTGTCCAAATATGCAGTACATACTTATACTCCACAGATGTACTGGAGTGAGCGCTCAGGTTCAGCTGTCGCTCCTCCTCTGGTCCCCAAGGCACATTGCATAAGCAGTCTTCCACTGTTTAAGGAGAGCATTATGTGGAATTTGTTCATGTCTGTCTCTCTTTCTCTGTGTGTGTGTGTGTGTGTGAGTGAGTGAGGGAGAGAGATAGAGATAGACTTTTCGCTGTCTCTTTTCAGCCCTCACTTTCATTTGAGCTGCACTTAGCCCAGTGGCTCACATTATGAGCAGGCAGGCAGGCAGTCCCTCGAATATCAGAGGAGATTAAGGACTTTACGTGCAGAGAACACAGGTCTCTATTTTCCCACAGTGGCTCAACGGTGTCTGAGTGTGACCCATAATTCATCCCACAGTTTATGTGGAAGTTGTGGGTTCACCGGGTTTAAATGTTTCCCCACATTTTACTGGATGTGTGATTAAAAGAACTCTTTCGTTTACACAGGTTGGGCTCTCTGTTGTGTGTGTTTGTGTACGCATGTGTGTTTATATTTTTTGATGACTGTCTAGTGCTCGTTCCTTACGGTCTAATGTGTTTGTACTTTGTGATGACTCTTTCTCTAATGCTAGTTCCTTACTGTCTATTGTGTGTTTGTGTGTGTGTGTGTGTGTATGTAGTTATTTTTTGATGACTCTTTCTCTTACTATATAATGTGTGTGTGTGTGTGTGTGTGTGTGTATATGTTTATATTTTTTGATGACTTTCTCTTACTGTAATGTATGTTTGTGTGTGTGTGTGTATGTGTTTATATTTTTCGATTTCGATATTTTTCGACTCTTTCTCTAGTGGTCGTTCCTTACTGTCGTAGTTGATCAGTTCCAAATCTCACAGGCTAAATGAGCCTCGTTAAAAACACGTCTGTTTCCTTCAAGCAATTTTATAAACATCAAGAGTGTATGATGCCATTCTCTCCTTTTCCAGGGCCTTAGTCATAAACAGCCGTCCACGGCCCACCCAGAAATCTCCTCATAGCTGTGACGACTCATCCCAGAATGTTGGGTTTTGCCCGTGGTCTGCTCAGTTGTCACAGCGACTCTGCTCAGGCACACACGTGTGGACAGTCCAGTGCAGCATGGCATGGGAGAGCACTTCCTCCCTCACGTGACGCGGAGGCGGGAAGCTCCCTGGTGTTTTAACAGTATTGTTTTTCACTCTGTCCAGATATTCCAGGGCCTCTCCCAAGTTTTATGTAAGAGTGTGCCATGTGCGTGTGTAGGTGTATGTGAGTGTGTGTGTGTGTATGTGTGTGTGTGTGTGTGTGTGTGTATGTATGTGTGTATGTGTGTGTGTGTGTGTGCGTGTGTGTGTGTGTGTGTGTGTTTGTGTGTCTGTATGCGTGCTAGATAACACATCATTTTGATGTGTATGCCTATGTATGTTGCTATTTCCATGCATGTATGTTAGTGCATGCTACCACATAAGCGTGTGAGGGAGCAAGCCACTCCTGAATTCCCAGTAGTGAGATCAGTTCTGTACAGAATGTAGCTGGCCATGGTTTTGCAGCCTGTGTTATGTAACCACTGAAGAAGGTTTGACATTTTTGGGGGTAGTGGTAGTGTTTATATGTTCCTCACAGCTGAAGCTGTAGCCCTCTGCTGCAGTCAAATAAGCGAGACTTCAAGATTTTGTAAACAACACGTAGAAGGTCCATAAAAACATTGGCAGCAGTGAATACAATGTGGCAAATTACACACAGTGGGCTGCTTGGGCAGGAGGGTGTGTCCGTGAAGAGCCACATCCAATCACGCTGCGAGTTTTCTCTGGGATGGAATGTTCCGTCAGTGGAGCTGTTTAAAACTGTGAGGGTTCACTGGCTAGAGTGACCCCAGACGCACACATGACGACAGCATCGTGAGGACACTCGGAAGGGGCAGGCCGACCTCCGCTGACCTTGACCCCGAGCGGATTGTCTACCATTGGCCAGTAGTCGCTGTACAGGAAAAGGGCTCCAAGAGTCTGGCCCGGTGAAAGGAAGTGACCGCATCCTGCCTCAGAGTTAGAGAAAGGACCGCCGAGAACGAAAGGGAAAGATGTGGACAGTGAACTGTAGGGGATAGTGGCCAGATTTAAAGATGGCGACAGGTGGCGTCAAAGAGAGGTGGAGCAGAGATAGACAGACAGTGAGTCAGGGAATGAAGCAGGAATATTTTTATGAAGGAGAAAAACAGGGGTGGCAGGGCAGGGGGGCAGAGATTGAGACGAGGGGGGGGGGTGAACAAAGAGACCGGGGGTATACAGAGAGGAACGGGGCGCGAAAAACAGGGTTGCGCTGAAGGGCGAGGGATTTGGTCAGGTTTACCTATGGGCTTTGGGCTGAAGGAGCCAGTCAGCAGAATCTGACCACTTTGTGTGCACAGGCCCTGGCCGTGGGCCAGCCGGCTGGGCCTTTGTCTCCAGAAGGTATCAGAGGAGCGGGCCGCTGGCTTCATAGCTGATCGGACACGAAGAACAGAGCGCCGGCCCTCTGCTGTCTCACATCAAGATCATTTCCACAGGTCTGGGCCCAGCGATAAAAGCAGTCCAGTGCCAACAGAGAAAATACAACACGGGAACACAATTAGGGGATGTGGTTGAGTGGCGGGTTTCTTAATATGGCCAAGTCCCCTGGAAAAAGCCTCTAAATTCTTTTTCTTTAAAGGTTACACAGTTCTGAGCTAAAACATTTTTTGTCACATACAGCAAACATCTCCTCACCATCCGCTAGCTGCCTGTCCCCTGAATACATTGTAAAAAAATGATGGTCTCTGTGGACAATTCAGGCTCCAAAAACAGTAAAAAAAACAGCCTGGTCCACCCTGGAAACATAACAAATCTAGCTCTCTATTTTGTTTGAATGTCAACAGAAGTGACGTTACCCAACATTGCTTAGAGCATCTTTAAATGAAGGTGGATTGGCTTAAAAGCTAAATTGAGAGTGGGTCCAATTTTGAAGCAGTCAGCTAATTCTTTATTTTCTCAACGAGAGCTTTTAGTAAAAAGTAAGTAAGTAAATATCAACAGTGGATCCCTTCTAATAATTTTGTTTTGAAGACTAACATGAGCTTGCGATTCGGATCCGGTGGTTTTCCTGCACATTTGCACTTGCATGTTAGTGTTTGCATACATCTGTGTATGCATCTGTTTGCATACATCAGTGTGCATGTGTGCGCATGCACACAAAAAAACAGCCGCGTGTTTGTTTTCGACTGCGCTCGTGTGTGTGTGTGTGTGTGCCCGTCCTTGTATATTTAGGTGCTTGTGTGTGGGTTTCGCCTGTGGTATAGCCTATGTTTACTTAAGCTTAGCCTTGACCACAGTATCCTGCTCATTACTGTGGAGGGACAGCAGCGGCCATAGCCGTGAGCTCTGGCCAGGTGCTGAAGCCCTGTCCAAACAGCAGAGGCCCTGACCGGGCCCTGACTGAGCTGTGATGGGGGACTGGGGGACTGGGTGTGAATGGAGCCAAGCTGGAGCTCATTCATATACATTACTGCACCCATAGATCCTGCCAAGGTAAATGCATTGGCAACATATGGTGGCTTTTTACTCAAGGAAATAACAGACAAGCCATCATCATCAGCGTCACTACTGCTCTATATCCATCTCTCTTTGTCTTCACACACGTCTTTTTTTTCTCTTTGTCCTTCCATTTTTCAGAAGGCATCATCAGTGTCATTAACCATGTTATGTGTGGCCCTCTCCTTCTCTCCTGATTTGTCTCTCCCTCTATTCATAGCTGTCTTTGCCTTTCCCTCCACAGGGTTTGATCGTTTCCTGGTCATCAGGGCTATGTTTTGTCTAAAAAGGGAAACTACGCAATGTTTGTGTAGGCAGCCATTCTATATCTAGCCACCACATCATCCCCCCCCCCCCTTCCTCCTCCGTCTCTCCCCTCACTTCACCTCACTATGTGTCGTGCCCGGTCCGTTAAGAGGCTAAGTGGCGGCTGGCATCTCTAATCTGGGCTGGCAGTGATGGATAATCTCCGGGCCGGGGTGGGGGTGGGGGGAGGTGCGGGTGGCGGGATGGGGGCACTCGGACCAGGCGAGGGTGGCATCTGGAGACTGAATAGCACGGCCCGCGCCAGCCACTCTCCCTGCTTTGTGTGCTGTGTGCCTCTCTCCCCCCCCATGACAAAGGCCCCAAATAAAAGAATGTGTGAGGAGGGGAGGAGTGTATGTGTGTGTGTGGGGAGAGAGTGGGGGGTGGGGGGGATCCCCATCCTCCTCCTCCTCCTCCTGCTCCTGCTCCTGTGCCCCTTCCCTCACTGCTGCCTGGTATTACTTATTCTTCATTGCCAAACACCCTTGGGCTGGAGTGGGAAGCATCCTCATACATGGGGGAAAGGCCGGATTTTTGTTGTGGTTGATAAGGAAAGATGTTTTGACAGTTGAGCTTGCCACTTCTGAGTTCTGAGTAAAGGCTTCCCAATTACACCTTCATTCAAAAAGATGTGTGAATATCCACAGCTGTTTGGACATGTCTGGAAGCTAATGGCGCGTCTCCTTCCCTTGTCATATCACAAGTGATTTGATTTGTCGTGAGACTAGTAGATTAGGTGGGGCGTAATGCGTTCCCAACACCCGGCCTCCACCCTGGCAACCATTAACCTCCAACACAGATGGATCAGGGAGGCTTTAGTCTCATGTGGCCAGAAGAATAAGAACAGTCACATGCTAACGGCAACAAGCTAATTCAATAAACCATACACGCAGTGGCACCGAGTTGACATTTTGGCCAAGCAGGAGAAAAGGATTACGGTGGAGGGAGCGGAGGATTACCCGTGTGGAGCAACAGTTATTACACATTCTGACCTCCGGTTGGCCCTCCTATGTGAAAAGAAAGATGGGCTAACGTGTCTGGTTTGTTGACAGAGTGTCATCTGCTCATTTCTGTCGTTGAGAGGGGAGAGGAAATACAAATACTGGCCTGAGGGATGTGCTGGGGCAACACAAAGGCTGTGGCTGGAAATGTACACAAATGGCAGGTTGAGGAGCAGTTGGACACTAGCTCTGGAAATGCTTCACATAAACTGTGGAAACGGCAAGTCGTTTGTAACACCTGCCCGTATAACCATCTCAGATGTAGGTGAATTACGGCTGAATAACAGACATGAAGGGCCCAGGTCTGGCCTTGACTGCGACCGCTGTTCTAGAACGGTCCTTGACGGCGTCCAGGGGAGGAAGCAGCTGGAGAGCCACACCAAATGCAACACCGGCCCCGCCTGGCCAAAGCCCCACGCCCCACCCGTCTACCCGCAGAGAGAACACAACGGGCCCTTCTCTCACCCAGGCAGGAAATAGGCCCTCGCTCCCTCTCTCTCTCCCTCTCTCTCTCCCTCCCTCTCTCTCCCTCTCTCTCTCCCAGGACCCAGTCCCTTCATCTTGGGCTTCCGCTGCAGCGAGGGCAGCCTCTCTCTCTCTCTCTCCCCCCCTCCGCTGGCACCAGGCGTCTCCATCCAGCGCCCTTATCAGGGCTGCGCTCTGGCTCCGGGGGACCACTTTCCCATGGGAAGAGTCTCACTCGCTGCTCTCTGCCCGACTCACCCACTTATGGAGCAGCCAACTCAGCTCCTACCATCAGACCCTTCTCTGCAAACACACACACACACACACACACACACACACACACACACACACACACACACACACACACACACACACACACACACATCTACACACACACACAGAGACACACACACAAACACTTATTATGAAAAGCACATTGTGTTGCCTTGTGTATGAAATTTGTATACACTCTTAACTCGCATTCAACAATCCATCCAAAACTCATACAGACTATTAATAAACATGCTTATAACATCTCTCTCACTCTAAACACGTATACAAATTCACATGGAAACATACACACATGCCTCTATTTTTCTCCTTTCTCTCTTTTTTTTCTCTCTCTCTCTTTCTCTTTCTTTCTCTCTCTTACACACACCCGCTCCAATATTAGCAGCTCTGTGTATCCTGTGAGGAAAAGCTTACCCACCTTAGAGGCTGGAGGAAGCCGAGTGTTTTCCGCTGGTGATTGTTGTCTGACGCACAAGGCTCGCTTCCTGTGAGTGTGTCCCTCGATATGTTTAGAGGTGTAATTAATAGCCCCATCCTCTGGCATTAGGCCACTGCTTACTCGCTGCATTTTACAGCTAGCCTGTGTTATAATGTATGGAAAATGATAAAGACTTATTCATTTACTAGTAGATTGTGGTGTTGAGGTTTATGATGGTAATTGGCCTGCATTTATATAGTGCCTTTCTACTCATTCAAGCACTAATAGTTACAATTTCATGCCTCATATTCACCCATGCGGCTGCCATGCAAGGTGCCAACCTGCACATCGGGAGCAGTTTGGGGTTCAGTTTCCTGCTCAAGGCAACTTCGACAGGGTCAGGAGAAGCTGGACTTGGTTGCCCAGTGACTCCTCTACCTGCTGACCCACTGCCCATGTGCTCATAGGCGCAGTAGTGTTAAAGAGTGTTTTTATTATTTACTGCTGATACATGCTGATACTTATTTCTTTGCAGGAAGTGTCCGTTTCTGAAAAACCTCCTTCTTTCTTTATTGTTTTTAGTAGACTTTTTGGCACCAGCAACTCTCTAATCCTCCACCCAGGTGAAAGCTTGAGAAATCACCTTTGTTCTCTCAAAGTCTCTCTGAAAGTTTTTTTCTGAATGACCCTTTGTTCTTAATCATGCGTGATAATGTCCTCGGCTGCCTTTGAATGGCACGAGCTGTTGTGAGGAAGTAAACAAAATGGAGGAACAATGGCCCCCTCTGCCAGGTGTCAGGTGATCAGGGCGCTAGGCTGCGGTCACGTTTTGGCTTGGCGCAGACGCTCCATGAAGGCCGTGTCTGTGTGTGAGGGGGTACCTGCAGGAGAGGAGAGGAGACAGGTAATGGGCCAGAACCACTCAAGTGGAACGCTCTCCTCCTGGTTCTCTGTTGTCATCCTGTCCAGACTTTCATTCACCCTAAACTATTCTACACTTTCTCTCTCTCTCTCTTTGTCTGTCACTGTGTGTGTCTTTTGTACTTTCCCTTTTCTTGGGTTCTGTTACTCATTCTCCCACTCTGAGTCTGGCCTCTGTGGTTGTCTTCATGTCTTTTCATGGTTGTAATAGTAGTTCTCTGTGCATTGTTGTCTTTGTCTCTTTGTTTCTTGTCTTTAATCTGTTTCCCTGTTGCTCTTCATCACTTTTGTCCTTGTGTCTACAACATTTCTGTGTATCTGTTTCTCCTCTCTCTTCTTCCATCACTCTCACTATCCCACCAGGTTCCTCTACCCCCCCACTCTCTCTCTCTCGCTCTCTCTCTCTATCTCTCCCTCTCTTTCCCTCTCTCCCTCTCTCTCTCTCCCTCTCTCTATCTCAGTCCTCAGGTCTGTTTGTAGTGAGTGTGTGCACTCACTGGCGTGTTAAGTGGCCTGGGGTGCCGTGGTGCGGTTGCCGTGGTATTCCTGGTTAAACAAGAGGGCCCAGTCATAGCAAGCAGCTCCCAGGTCTCAGGGGGGGGCCTGCTGCCATTTCTGCAGCCACTGCACCGGGACCGAACGGACCTCGTAGTGCTTTTCTCCACCCCTCCCCCTTCTCCCTTCCACCCCTCCTCCCCTCCTCTTCCTCTCTCTTTCTTTTTTCTCCTGGGCTCCTCCCTGTCTTCCACCCAGAGGAAAACCACCGCTGACTCCAGACACGGTGTTGCTCTCAAGAAAAATACATACATTATGTTTTTCTTTTTGACGCGGAGACTAGTTGTGCAGGCCTGGCAGGAGTAATTACGCTGACTAGTGGGTGTCACGCAAATGTGTGTGTGTGTGTTTATGTGTCACAGTGGTGTGTTAGTCCTCAAATAGTGGGTCGGGGATTGAAAGTGCTTATTCCAGTGTGTGTGTGTGTGTGTGTGTGTGTGTGTGTGTGTGTGTGTGTGTGTGTGTGTGTGTATGTGTGTGTTTGGAAGCATTTGTACTTATGTGTGAAAAGTAAAACAGATTTGTAGTCCACGGGGAGGAGTGAAAGGCTCTGTTTCCTCCTGCTCATCATTAGTCTTTTCCTCCTCTTCCTGTGCTCCGGCCCCAGAGAAAGACTCCTCCTGGCTCTCCTGCTCTTCCTGGCCATGGATGTTTAACTCATTTGTGGATTTTCCATTTTCCAAGCTACTCTATTTATAGTGTGTGTACCCCACTCTCATCTTGCAACTATTCCCTCAGTTCCCATCCATCATTTTGATAAAACTGGAGGAGCAGTGAAAGCCGTTCTGATAAAGCCCTTGTCTTCTTCCTCACAGAGCTTTTTTGCCTTGCTCTAGATGTTGTGGAAGAAATGAGCATTTGCAGCAATTGCTTCAGTGATCTATTGTAATTTCATCATGGAAAGCTGTGAGCCGGGATGAAACTTTGAATCAATGGTGAATCCAAAACTTGGCAGGGGAAAAGGCTCGACGTTTGTGGTTTTCTATCCTCGAGCGAATGGGTTTCTTTTAGTCAGACTTTTTTTTTCGGCAAACAGAAGCGCTCGGCTTTTCCAAACGCGTTCTGACGGGGATGTCACATCGAGGGCCAGATGGGCATTCCTCCACATGCAGCGCTGAGATTCTCACAAGCACTCTGGCACAAGTGTCCAGAACCCATCAGCCGATTGTGACCCGGCACGAGGGTCCCCGCATTCCGCTACAATGTGGCATGCAGTGGATATGTGTGCTCTTTTTGTATGGTGGAAGTATGCAGGGGGGGGGGGTTGATGGGTGATCCCTATGCAGGGGGAGCAGATGGTCGATAGGAGATGCACACACCCTCAAACACACACTCACAATGACACACACACACACACACACAGACTGCAGGCACGCACACACGCAGGCACACAAAAGGAACGCTAGTTGAGGGAGCCGCCATTCAGATCATCTTGTCTGATTTTTAAGGGCGCACAAAAGGTCACAAATCCCCCTCCCGCCTTCTTCAAGGCCACTCCATACTGCGGGACTGAGCCCATCGGCTGCCTATTAGCTCTCATTATTCATGAACACTGCTGGCCTCATCCAGTCCCCACTGATATTCACTCCAATGACTCAGCCATGCGCTTCCCATGCTTTTTTGTTTTGGCGGTTGCTGTTGTTGTTTTGTTTGCTGCTGTCCTTGTTATTGATTCACAAGGCCAAATAGTCACCCTGGAAGAGGTAAAAACAGTGGCTATGTGTTTGTGTGAATGGGAGCGCCAGCCTGAGACGTCAGCAGCTAAGGAGCCTGTCGTGCGCATCTGCCGGCTCTGATGAGGGGGGGGGGGGTGATGGGGGCAGGGATGTGTGTAGAGTAGTGGGGGGGGTAGTTGGCTACTCACTCAGCATTGTGTTTAAATGGACACCCACCACTATACAGACCCAGACACACACATCCACACAAGCAGCAGGATGGGCGTTTCTCTGCTTAGCTAGCGGAACAGAGGTTTGCTAAGGTCCAGCGTGACCTCTGACCCCAGCTGTCTCTCTCAGGATACGCTCTCCCCTCATAAGAGGATGGGGGGGGGTTAGGGGGGGTTTTGTGGGCATGAGACACTCAGGCAAACATAGTGAAAACTAATTAAACCAGCACAGAAACGCAAAGAATGAAACTACCCTTTCCCCAGTTGCACTATAGCACTAATGAAACCCCTCAAAAAAAGGGTGACCGAGAAATCATGCCAACACAGCACACGAATGTCCTCTTAATTGTATAGTTTTACGGTGTCCAATTACCATTTTTTACTTGAATAGTTGAGACTAGTGTGTATAACATAATATGGCTCGGGATCTCAGCGAGAGAAAATAAACATTGGGGGAGAATGAAGCGTGCTCTTGTGGAGAGCGCGGAGCCGTACGTCATGGAATGTGAGGGGCGCAGGGAGACTGTTCAGGGGTGTTTAGATTTGGGATGGGAGGCTGTTTCATGGGGTTCTTTTGGGGCTCGGGGGGTGGGGGGGGTGTGAAAGGGGGGTTCTGACCACACACCACACACACACACACATACACACACACACACACACATACACACAAGGCTAGCTGTGTTACTAACACATGCTCCTCCCCCTTCTCTGTGTTCCCCTCAGATGAGCGACGGAAAGCGCAACAGCTGTGTGTGAGCGAGCGAGTAAGAGAGAGAGAGAGAGAAAGAAAGAGAGAGAGAGGGACAGGGAGAGAGCACGGGGAGCCACTGAAGAGTTAAGAGCTCAGTGCTGAAGAGAACGGTCCCGAGAGAAGCAGCTCTCAGCACAGCACAGACGGAGAGACACTACAGGAGGGTCTGCTTAAGGACACAGAGGAATATGCAAACGGATTACACTCATCCTGAACACAGGAGTTGTCGCTGGCAATAGAGAAAAAGAAGTGAGTTTGATTTCACTTCACTTTTTTTGTTTTAATGTAAAATTTCTTCTGTGTTTGACTTGGCTTCATGGACTTGGACTTGTTTTACTCTTTAGATGCGATGTGTTGTTTATGTCTCTCTCCTCCTGTTGTGCTTTCCTCTCTTTGACTCAGATCAGAATGGGAAACACAGACAGCCAGTACAGCAGCTTTATCCTGCCGGGGAAGCCCAGGCCGTGCTCCATGAAGCTGCACGGCTCCAAGGAGCAGGTCCTCTCCCCGCACAGCTGGTGGAGGGGCACCGAGGTGGCCAACGGCTACAAGAGCCGCGGCACGGGCCGCGGTGTCCTGTCCCCTCACAAGAGCAGCCAGCCCTACCTGTCGCGCCACTATGACTACGTGAGCAAGGCCACCAAAGGGGGCGCCGGTGAGCCCCAGCGGCCCTCGTCTCCACTGAGGTGCGGGAGGGGCGGCTGGGACGGAGGCTACTCCGCGTGCGGCCAGCTGGGAGGTGGGGAGGGGAGCGCGGTCCAGACGTCCGAGGAAAGGACGGAGGGGGCGCTGGATCCGCTGGCGAGCAGGAGCAGCCCCAAGGTGCTGTTCAGCCAGGACGGGAGCCTGCGGGTGGAGTTCAGCAAGACTCGCGTCCAGCAGGAGGAAGAGGAGGCGGATGAGGAAGAGGAGGAGGTGGCGAAAGACGCGACGGCGGCGTCCCGGGCCAGCGGCCAGAGCCACGTGGGCCTGCGCACCAGCAACGGCAGCTCGCTGAGCTCGGAGGGCTCCTGGTACGACTCGCCCTGGGGCGCCGGCGGCGAGCTGAGCGACAGCGTCTTCCACCCGGGCGGCAGCAACCCGGCGGCCGACAACACCAGCAGCAGCGGCTACGCCACCTTCTCGTCCACCTCCACCCGCCACAACGACAGCGGCAGCAGCGGCCGCCACGACACCACGCGCTCCTCGAACGCCAGCGGCGGCTTCGGCGGCTTCGACCCGCGCCTCCACGTCCACCAGTACGGCAGCCGCGGCTACCTCCTCAGCAACGGCTACAACACCTGCTCGTCCGGCCGCACGGAGGACAGCGGCATCGGGGACTCGCTGGTGGCGCTGCAGGCCGACCACCGTGAGCTGGAGCGGATGGTATCGGCGCCCGTGTCCCTCTCGGCGCACCGCAGCACGCCGAGCCTGACCAACCCCTTCCCCCTGTCGGCGTCCACGCTGCCACCGCAGTTCCAGGAGGGGCCTCTGGCCCACCACAGGGCGTCCATCGCCTCCGCGCTGGACTCGGCTGGCACACAGCGCGAGTGTCCGGACCCCGCCGGGACGCAGTACTCCTCGCTCACGCTCCCGTGCCGCAAGGCCGCGCCAAGTGTCACCGCAGGGACCAACGCCAGGAAGGACTCGCTGAAGAGCCGCATCAGGAGGCTCAGTGATTGGACGGGGAGCCTGAGCAGGAAGAAGAGGAGGCTGCAGGTGAGAGGGGGCTTCTGGGAAGGTTTGGGTTAGAGGGGGCCTGCAGCTGCAGGAGGATTGCACTACATGAGGGTAGATTCAAAACAGGTTATCGCATGTTAAGCCGTCATGGCCCATGAGCATCAGCACATCCTGTTACCCTTATACCGCTGAAGGCGTGTTTTGAGGTACGTTATGTGATGAAGCGTACCTATATGCATACTTTCACTTAAAAAAGAAAGCAATGATGAGAATCTGCTGACATGATACCTTATCATATTATGTAAAGCATGCAAGCTTCATGTTCATAGTAGCAAAGGAAGGGCAAGTTGTACAAAGCACACTGGGTGCTTATGATGAATGTTTGTGTGAAGCAGAAACTACTGTGTGACCCAGAATGGTATGGAGGGCAGGAACAGGACTGGTTAGTGGAGTAGGCGCTTTCACAAGGTGCCTCCAGGTGTTTGACTCCAGGTGTTTGTGCTTCCACAGCAGCTTGCTTGGGCTGTTGGAGAAACACTTCCTGTGTGTCGTTAACAGTCTGTTGACAACATCTGACCTCCCCTTAGCACCACAGTGTTAATGTTAAACAGTCAAATGTGAAAGGCAGCTCCAGTCTTTAACCCACCGTCATGTCTCTCTCTCTCTCTCCCCCTTTCACCCCTAAAGGACCCCAGCTCCAACGAGCCCACGGACGCTTTCAGGCCCAACGGCCTGACGACGGACCCCCAGACCAGCGCCTCGTACTGGGGCCTCAGTGTGGCCCTGCAGCCCCTCCCTGGCCCCTGCTACGGCTCGTCCCTGGGCCTCCATCACAGCCAGCAGCAGCACGCCCAGAGCAATGCACTGAGGCAGAACATCTATGAGAACTTCATGCAGGAGCTGGAGACGGGAGGCGGCGGAGGCGGCGGAGGTGGAGGGATGGGGGCCGAGGGGGCCCAGACGTCAGAGGGCGAGGGGGAGCAGGGGGAGGCCGAGCTGGGGGAGAGCAGCAGCAGCTCCCTGGGCTCGCTGGAGCAGCTGGACCTGATGTTTGAGAAGGAACAGGGGGTGGTGAGGAGAGCCGGCTGGCTGTCCTTCAAGCCTCTCATCACCCTGCACAAGGACCGCAAGCTGGAGCTGGTGACCAGACGCAAGTGGAGGCAATACTGGGTCACCCTCAAAGGTACAGCGATGTGGGACCAACATGTTAGCAATCACTTGAAATGTATCTATAACACCTTGTAAAGTATTGTAATTAAATGTGTACTTTTTACCTCAACTTAAACTCAAAAAGCGTTTGTTGAGAGATAAACATGACATTATTAGATGAAGCATATGCAGACTCTTGAGTTGGACATGCACTAAAAATCCTCTCACACTCCTGTGCTCCTTTCCTTCAGGTTGTATGTTGCTCTTCTATGAGACTTACGGGAAGACCTCCTCTGAGCAGGACCTCTCCCCATGCTACGCTCTGCTCGCAGAGGACAGTGTCGTCCAGGCCGTTCCCGAACATCCTAAGAAGGAGAACGTCTTCTGCCTGAGCAACGCCTATGGAGATGTCTACCTCTTCCAGGTTTGTTTGTTAGTCTCTCCGCCTCGGTGCTGTCGTGCCACCCTTACATGGTTCCCAGCCGTCAATGCTACCGTTGTTGACAACGTTCAGTGACTCATGAAGGCATCTTAACGAGTAATCAGAAGTGACGGTAGGGAAAGGCCGAGGTTCGCTGCTAACTGCATTCTTGGCTCGCGCGTCGATGTTTTAGCGGATTGGGAGGGAGGGTGTGGTGAACTGCGCCCTGAATGAACAGAACAGCCCTAAAGCTTTTTCCCAAATATTTCCGGGGCTGGCTCACCGATGCCTTGGTATGGGCACTGTCCCTCAGAGCGCTCAGGCCAGGTATGCGCCCGCGGATGTGGCACGTGTTGTAACGAGGCAGAGCACGCGATGGTGTTTTGATTGAGATTGTGTGTCTTATTACTATAGGCCACGGCGGTTCAGATCTTTATATAGTAAAATGGCCTGGCCTGTCCTTTCCTGTGATTGACCTTGACATTTCATTTCATTGAGGCCATTCTCAAGCGGTCCTCACGTGGAGTTGTTTTGAATACAGTATGTCCGAGACAGAAGGGCCGTACAAATTCTCTGCAGGTTTTTTTCAGATATACAGTCTGAGTGGTCAATCTTCTCTGGCTGTGTTTATCTTTATTTTCCTTAAACTCGTTTAGGCTCAGAAGCCTCTTTGTTTGCTGTCTGACCACTCAAATCAACCACATGGTTGGGGATGGTGTGTGTGTGTGTGTCCGTATGTGTGTATGTGTGTGTGTGTGTGTGTTAGTGTGTGTGTGTGTGTGCGTGCGTGCGTGCGTGTGTGCGTGCGTGCGTGGGTGCATGTGTGTGTGTGTGTTAGTGTGTGTGTGTGCGTGCGTGTGTGCGTGCGTGCGTGCGTGTGTGTGTGTGCGTGCGTGCGTGCGTGGGTGGGTGCGTGCGTGCGTGCGTGTGTGCGTGCGTGTGTGTGTGCGTGCGTGCGTGCGTGCGTGCGTGCGTGTGTGTGTGTGCGTGCGTGTGTGTGTGCGTGCGTGCGTGCGTGCGTGCGTGGGTGCGTGCGTGCGTGTGTGTGTTGGGAGGGGGTCTGGAGTGGTGCCGCCGTTATGGCTTCATTTGTCGCCATTGCATTCGATAATGACAGCGTTGGCCTTCCGCAGGCCCTTCGCTCATTCCCAGCTCAGGGACCTCAGCACAGTCACGAAACCGCCACCGCCATGCGGGCGAAACGTGTGGCTCCAGGCGGACGGCCCAGCTGCCCAGCTGGGGAGAGGGAGAGGGCCTTGTGTGTTCGTTGGCTGGACACGGCGTTGGACGTCTCCAGCTTTAATGTCTTGGAGAAGAGAAGAGGGGCCCTGTCTCATGCTGTTACTTGCTCCTCACACCGTTTTATGGGCCTGAAAATAGCCATTGGAGCCTCCGCTGATTCACTTACGCGGTGTTTACACCGGCACACAAATCACATTGTTGGCATCACCGCTGACCATTGCCATGGAAACAGAGAACATTTGCAATGTTGTTCCGACCGTGTTAGTTTGTGCATGTGAGTGTGTGTAGTCAGGGTGTGCCAGGGGGTGTTATGTTGCTCTTCACATCTGTGTGTGTGTGTGTGTGAGTGTGTGTGTGAAAGAGAGAGAGAGAGAGAGAGAGAGAGAGAGAACCTAATGTCCAGTCAAGAAACCCTGGCTACTCAACAAGCCTTGTATCCCTTGTAGTGATCTCACCTGGTGCACAGCCCTGTTGGAAAATAGGCGTTTTTTGCTGTGTCGAAACTCTGTTCTCCGATGTCGATGTTCTCTTCTTGAAGGGTTCTTGTAGACAAGGCTGACTGTTGATTCTGCCAAGAGCTGTATGCCAAGAGGAAACCACACATTCCACTTGTGCGGTTTCATGTAGGCCTAAGATGATGAAATGAAATGGCACCATGAAATCAGACTAGGGGACCAAAAAAACCTAAAACACAAGTTAGCAAGTTAACTCCCTTACCGTCTGTAAGAATATGTTTACAAAAGCCTTTTACCAAAAGTAGATTACTATATAGTCAGCCGACACCAAAGCCTATTTGCTATGTGCACTGTGACAGTGACACATTGGTATAGTTGCACCTAAACTGCTAAATCCTCTCCTGGCTAAATCAGTCAAAGACTTAGCCTTGAAAACAAATGCCAAAAGCTGAAAACCTAACTGGCAGACTTAGACTAAGACTTCTTTCATTAATCCTTATTTTGGACAAATCAAGCAATCTCTTAATCTCTTACGGTTATCTCCCCCCCGCCCCCACCTCTCTCTCTCTCTGTCACTCTCCCTCCATCAGGCTGCCAACCAAACGGACCTGGAGAACTGGGTGACAGCCATGCACTCTGCCAGCGCGTCGCTGTTTGCCAAGCGGCAGGGCAGAGAGGACACGGTGCGCCTGCTGCGCAGCCAGACCCGAACCCTGCTGCAGAAGATCGACATGGACGGCAAGATGAAGAAGATGGCTGAGCTACAGCTGTCCGTCGTTAGTGACCAGAAGAACAGGAAGGCCATTGAGAGCCAGGTGAGGAGTGTGTGTGTGTGTGTGTGTGTGTGTGTGTGTGTGTGTGTGTGTGTGTGTGTGTGTGTGTGTAGGCGTCACAAGATGAAGGGCCCAGCCTTGACTAAACCATTCAAACTAGCGGTTAAGTAAAATTGGTCAATTAGGTGATTTATGTCTTTGAGGGAATGGAAACCAGACCACCTCCCAAACCCCCCCCCCCCCACCCCCACCTGGGCCCAAAGACATCCACCTGCAGCCCAGCCTACAGCCCCTGCCCTATACCCGCTAATCGCTAATGTCGCCCTCCCAGGCAGGTATAAACATGAGACACTTTCACTTTCAACAGTATGGCTAAATATAGGTACAAATTACTGCTTGACAGCATTTTCAAAATTGCTGTCAAACCCGCAGCTATTTTGTTAAGCCATTAGTATATATGTTATTCTCCATATTCTCACTAATGAGTCCAGCATTAGTCCCTCCTAAGTCATGGTTGTCATCAAAGAGCTCAGTGTTTTACTGGAACTGTAGATGAGGGGGCACTGCAAGACTTAGATGTGTTGACAACAGGGATACCTCAGTGGCTTATCAACAGCAGGCTCCTACAATTGTTCACTTAAAGCCAGGTTTACTGGAAAAAACCCAGTCACTGTAGTTAACATCTAGTTCCTGTCAAACGCTGGCCTGGGGACAGGTCAGTGCGGTTTGCTAGTGCATGGAGAAGATCAAACCAGATTGCCAGGGATCCTCCTTCTCCTTCTCCTCCTCGATGGCTTTCATTCTTCCGGGCTCTAGGTCCACTTTGATGTCCTTTGATGTCCATGTAACCCGACGCCAGGGTGACCGCGAGGACCCCGGCCTGGGGCCCCACCCACCTGCATTAAGCCATAAGCTACACTCATTACAGCCTAATTCACATCTGCCGTAGGAATGAAAGACCAGGGGTCGGAAAGGAGAAACAGAGGACATAGTTTTCTCTCCTCCTGTCTCATTCCATCAGAGCCCGTTATGGAACAGCAGTGATGTAATACTGTTTCACTTGGCTGTTATGAGATCTTTATCAGACAGCCATTGTTAGGCTAATATGACATCAATACTCCTTGTAAACTCCTTGTGCATTGACATTCTTGTGTGTTGCCACATGTGCTCCCAGTGGAAAGACAGCTCTAGTACGCTCTAGTGCAGTGATCAAGGGGCTGTTTTTCATCAGATATGCTTAAAGCTGGATGTAACGAAGCTGTTGTTGTTCAGCCGAACTCGGCTCATGTTATATGACCATCTGCAGAGATGCACTGTGAGAGGAACCACGGCTGATTCCTTAAGTACACATTTTTGTGCCTAGCTGTGCTTGCTTTCACTGTGCGTGCCTTCGGTACATATCTAGCGCTGCCCAGTTCAAAGCCGAAGTGCACACAGCGGATCTACCAGTGGGCTACTGGCGTAAGCCTGAGGGATAATCCTGTGAATACACGCAGCCAGTCTAGGTCTGTGGCCTAGTGGTGAAATTGCAATTAAAAATTGATCCGACTTGTTTTCTCAGTCAGCTGACCCATAGAAAAACCAGTGCATGATGAATATGGACCTAACAAGTATCAGAATGTGCTATGTGTTATACTATTTTGTGGAATTTACCCATCTACAACGGTAGCTCTGCCACCGGTACACTCAGGCCAATCCAAACTTTTCTCATCTGTTGTTTCTCGTTCGTAGAACGTACTGCCAGTTCCTACAAGGGCAGGGACATCCCTCTCCATTTTCAAAAAACTCCTGAAGACCCAGCTCTTCAGAGAACATCTCCTCTCATAGCACTGCTTACAACTAGTCTTGCTGATCCTAGCACTGACACTCAACTGTTTAAAAACAGCACTCACTGATGCACTTATTCTTACTGTACTCCACCTTTATTAAAATTGTCCTAGAATTGTTGAGAGAATTGCTGTTTACCATGTTTGCTTTGGTTAAAAATGCATCAGCCAAATGTAATGTAATGTAATCTACTGTATGAACAGAATACCATTCAAAATGCATGACTCTCGGCAAGTTGTTCTGATTGACTAAGATCATTTTTATAGCTGCAAATGGCAAATAATTTTAGGGTGCATCCCTACTGCTAGGGGCAGTCGTGGCCTACTGGTTAGGGCTTCAGGCTTGGAAGGGTTGCTGGTTTGATTCCCGACCAGTGGGAACGACTAAAGTGCCCTTGAGCAAGGCACCTAACCTCTCACTGCTCCCTGAGCGCCGCTGTAGCAAGGCAGCTCACTGCTCCGGGTTAGTGTGTGTTTCACCTCACTGTGTACTGTTCACGTTGTGCTCTGTTTGTTCACTAATTCATGGATGGGATAAATTCAGAGACCAAATTCCTTGTATACGCAAGTATACTTGGCCTAGAAACCTGATTTACATTTACATTTTTACATTTTAGTGCATCCCAAAAAGTTTAATGTTAACATTCAGATTCATATTCAGCACACTCAGACCTTTCAAAAAAGTATAGTTTTGTCGGGAGGTGGAGGGGGCGCATTGCGATCCTTTCTGCCTCTTGGCCTAATGGTCTATGTTGTGGTTTATGAGCGTCCGTTGTACTTCTACTGCTTCCACTGTTCTGCAAGTCACTCGTATGGAAAACACAATGGAGTCACTAAGTCACTACAATGGAGAATGGCCATTGTAATATAGTTGACGTATGTAAGTCACTTTGGACAACAGTGTCTGCTAAATGAATACATGTAAGTAAATGTGGTGTCTTGACCCCCAGATCCAACAGTGGGAGCAGAACCTGGAGAAGTTCAACATGGACCTGTTCCGCATGCGCTGCTACCTGGCCAGCCTGCAGGGCAGCGAGCTGCCCAACCCCAAGAGCCTCCTGGCCGTCGCCAGTCGCCCATCCAAGATGGCACTGAGTCGTCTGGGCATTTTCTCGGTGTCCTCCTTCCATGCCCTGGTGAGTAGCCCCAGCGTCTCTGGCTAAATGCACGCGCCAGAGACACTGGGCACTTTTTTAAGGCATATTTCCCTAAATCTAGTTAAGATTTCAGGCTCCTGTGGTTCATCAGCGTTAATTTGATGATGGGTTGAAAATAAAGACGTTTCTAAATCTAAATGTGTGTGTGTGTGTGTGTCTGTGTGTGTGTGTGTGTGTGTGTGTGTGTGTGTGTGTGTGTGTTGCTCAGATATGCACTCGTGATGAAGCTACGTTGCGGCGGAGGAGCCGATCCCTCTCCCGCAGGACCAGGAATAAGAGGGGCCTTTTCTCCTCGCTCAAGGGGCTGGACAGCCTGACCAAGCGCAATGGCCGAGACCAGAAACAAACCTCTACACAGGTATGGACAGCAGGGAATACACACATACTAACACACACACACATGACACACACACACACCACACACACACACACACACACACACACAGAGAGAGAAGCATCAGAGAACACACACACAGGCACATTTATGCATACATACATGTATTAACCACCAACAGAAGTCTTCTTTACTGGTAAGGGCCCAGGAGATTTCATTCGCACACACACGCAGCAGTCACCAGTAGAAACTGGTTTCAGCAGCAGGAAATACGCAGGTCCAGGCAAACACTTCACCTGACAGCAGAAAACAGCCCATCTACTCAGCAGTGGGCCAGAGGACAGGACGCACGTGCATAAAAACGACTTAGTCGAAAATATGAGCTGAAATGCATAACCGAATGATTATCATGAGTGGTGTTTTAGTTGGATCGCTGGAATGTTTGGGTAAATTGTAAAACAACAGGCGCATTGTTTGTGGTTGAAATCTGATTTCAACCAGTCAGATTGGGTCTGATCTGCCTTTGGCTTTGACATGCAGACTCTCTCTCTCTCTCTCTCTCTCTCTCTCTCCCTCCTACCCTTTTATCACCAGTATAAACAGTCTTTTACAGGAGACCTCTGGACTCCTAATGCTGCGGCACGTTTTGTTACTGTGCGGCCCTCTCTGTTTGGAGCCCCAGCCTCTGTGTTTGATAAATAGCTTTTTAAAGCGCTGCTCCCTGGAATGCCTTTCAGTTCACATCATGGGCCGTGACCTGTAAATTATGTGCAGTGTTTTCACTCTTCGCCCAAGGAATTAGCGGCTGTGTTTTTATATTTAGATGGAGGAGTGTGTGTGTGTGTGTGTGTGTGTGTGTGTGTGTGTGTGTGTGTGTGGTTCTGTGTGTGTATGTGTGTGTCTGTGTGTCTGTGTCTGTGTGTGTGTGTATGTGTGTGTGTGTCCATGCATGGGTGGGGGGAGGGGGGGCGCGATTGGAAAGCCATCTCACGTGAATGCTGAGAGGTATTCCAAACACCAGCGTCCAGTAAGGGATTTCTTTGTCCTGCTGCTGTGCAACTCCAGTGTGTGCATGTGTGCTGGCTGTCTGCGCTCTTGATAAATGCCCGGCCAAGAGGCCTCTATTTTTGGCACGTGCTGGACGCCTGGCCTCCTTACTCCAGGGCTGTCTGAGAGATGAGCCCCTAAAGCCTGGGTTCGTGCAGTGCACTCACTGCCAATCACAGAGCTCACACTTCCTCTAATTGCGGGGTGCAGTCGTTGTTATGTACACAGACGTATGTGCTCTAAGCTGTCTTTATGTGTCTGCCCTTCATGCTCACACTTGGCACTTGGCTAAAGTCAGACACCAAAAAAAAAACAGTTAAAAAAAAAATTCAAAGACTCTAAAATATATTCTTCCTTTACTGCAGTGGTGTAATCTATATGTGATACGCAGGACTTAAAAAGCATCACCATCTCAGTATACTCACTTAAAATAGTTAAGGATGGGTATTAACATTTGGGTTTGATCAGAGTATACCCACTGCAGCTAACTAGACTACATCTCAGTACACCCACTATAGCTAACTAGACTACATCTCAGTATACCCACTACAGTTAACTAGACTACATCTCAGTACACCCACTATAGCTAACTAGACTACATCTCAGTACACCCACTATAGCTAACTAGACTACATCTTAGTATACCCACTACAGCTAACTAGACTACATCTCAGTATACCCACTATAGCTAACTAGACTACACCTCAGTATACCCACTATAGCTAACTAGACTACACCTCAGTATACCCACTATAGCTAACTAGACTACACCTCAGTATACCCACTATAGCTAACTAGACTACACCTCAGTATACCCACTATAGCTAACTAGACTACACCTCAGTATACCCACTACAGCTAACTAGACTACATCTCAGTATACCCACTACAGCTAACTAGACTACATCTCAGTATACCTACTACAGCTAACTAGACTACATCTCAGTATACCTACTACAGCTAACTAGACTACATCTCAGTACTCAGTAACTAGACTAGACCACTGCTGTACTGTACCTTTGTATGATAGTATACAAGTGCACTCCACAGTAAGTTATGGTAAACTCAATGGGACTGCGAGGAAGTGAGCCATGTGAGCCCTTCTACCCAGCAGACAGTGCCTACAGGCCGCTTGTTATGGAGCATTGTTTCTGCGTCTGAAGGTGGGTGAGTCACCGGAGGGCCAGCTGTGGTGGGCCCGCGCGCCCGCCCTCTCCCAGGCTCATCAGGGATGTTGAGAGGTGTCCGGGAAGTCATAAACATGGCTCCCTCCGTGGCCGCCAAGCCAGCAAGCAAATGGCAGTCAGCAGGAATAAACGCGCCCTCAAATGGGTCGTCAGTCCAACGGGGGCACAGGGGCACGGCCAAACGATGATGGCAAAAACACACTCTCTCTCTCTCTTTCTCTCGGTGCAGGGAGAAAGCCAAATCTGCCGAGTTTTTAACTTTTTAAGCCGCACACGTGCCTCACGCATGAATCATGTGAACGTGAGGATCAGAGATTGTGTGTGTGTGTGTGGGGGGGGGGGTTGGATTGCTCAGCACTCGAACCCTGGCAGTGATCAGTCGTTAAAGGACCCCTTAATAGAGCCAAGATTGAGCGGGGAATTACCATAAGCCACATGTGGTTAATTGTTGCAAGCTGGCAAGCAGCCCCTGCAGGGACAAACAGATGGTTTGTGTAAACCCACACAGTTCGCTAAATATCAAACTGTTGGCTGGGGAGGGAATGGAGAGGTTTGGATAGATGATGGTGATGTGTGTGTGTGTGTGTGTGTGTGGGGGGGGGGGTTACGCTGGCCTTTGCCAGCCCCAGCGTCTCTGGGTTTTTAAGTTGAAAGAGGATTAGTCTGATTGCTTCCAGAGTGCAGTTATGCCGGGATGAGATGAATCAGTGTCCAAACTCCGCAACTGCAAACCCCCATCCTCCACTCAGTCCTGGTCTACTCTAGGCTGAAACAAAAATCGAAAGGAAAAAAAAGGTCTCCTTAGGTCTGAGCATTTTTGCTCATCCATAAAGTGATGTTCACCTGATCTCTGTGAAAGCTTTGTTTACCTCGGACATCTAAGCTACCTTTTCCCAAAGGCATTGCATTGCAAATGTCACCCTTATATGTTATATTTTTAATCACAGAACCCAGAACAGCCACCTCAGAGTCTGTACATGGCTCACAGCCTGACCCTGTCAAACCAGTGTGAGAGCTGCTGTTCCTGGAACAGTCTTCTTGTATTTACAAAAAAAACACCTCCCTTGGCCATTGGCTCCTTTGGTCTGCATTTGGAGACTGTGCTGGTGTGCATGCATACTCTTTGAAGGCAGAACAACAGTGTATCATGACAGGCTGTTTCCATGGACCACACATACTGGCAAAAATGGTCACTGCCCAGCAAAGTTGTGTTGGTAATAACTGTGTGTTTAATGATATAATTCAACGGACTGCAGTGGGTCAGTATCCAAACCCAACCACCATGTTACCCCCCCCCCCCCCCCTCTTTTTAAAGAGAGATCAGATCATATGTACATACACTAGTAAACTGGAGATGTGGGGATCCGCTGTGGTGGTCACAGTCCTGTGGCTTTGTGTGTGTGTGTGTGTGCAGGGGTTGAGGGCGTCTGGTCTGGGCCTCGGCGCTCTGGACAGACAGGCGTCTGGGGGCGAGAGGAGGAGAGTCTCGAGGAGACTCCCGCCACACCGCACTCTGATTAGGGCCGCCGCATCTGCCGACTCCCTCCAACCTGTAATTTCAGCCATCAGCAGACCTCTTATTATTTCCTATGGAACCACCAGCTTTATTTCTGCGCCGATGGGGACCAGAATAGTATCAAACGCGGGCGGCTCTCGCACATCCTTTATAATTATGACACAAAGATGGAGTGAGGGAGGACTGTTTTAGGCACAAATTCTTCGGTGACTCTTCTTCTTGTGTCAGTATGTGTGCTGGCTGTGGATATTTGTAGCACATTTTTGTGAGTCATTCCGCCAAGTCATCTCAGCTCTATTTTAGTGTTCTATGGAACAGCAGTATAGCGGTTCTCAATCCTCCTACAGTGTATCTGGGACCAATTTGAGCGGCTCTTCCATTTCAGTGGAAGCTGAGGATATGGGTGGATGTTTGTGGTGTGTGTGTGTGTGTGGGTGTGTTTCTATGTTTATGTCATCACAGCATGTTTTCAGTAAAGACTTAGTAGCTTACCCAGTGAGATATTTCTTTTCTTTAAGGGTCTTTAGAATGCATGGTCAGATTTAAAGATGAAATCCCTCTGACAGACATCTCACACCTGCTCGCCTCTGTGGGCCGCTTTGCTTTTGTTTGAGAGCCTCTCCATCACTCACCATTCAAAACTTTCTTAAAAAGTTTGAGAGCAGCAAATCCTGTTTGACGGCCATCCCCCATTCTTAGGCGGGGCAGCTAAGGCCACTCGCCGCTGCTGGGTCATTGTCTTGTTGTCAAGGGACCTCAGTAGCCCCACGCCATGGGACGGGCAGGGCTGGAGCGGAGGGGAGGGGGTGGGTGTTTCTGGCCGTGTGCACGGGGGAGGCCTTGCACAGCTGTCACAACAACCTGCTGATGTGTTGACACTGCACAGAGCAAACAGACAGGTCTGAGGACACCATGCAAGGAAGCTGTCTAATGAATGTATGTGTTTATCTGTGTGTGTGTGTGTGTGTGTATGTGTGTATGTCTTTGTCTGTGTGTGTGTGTGTGTTTGTGTGTGTGTGCGTGTGTGTGTGCGTGTGCGTGTGCGTGTGCGTGTGTGTGTGTGTGTGTGTGCGAGTGTGTGTGTGTTTGTGCATGTATTATGTGTGTATCTGTGTCTGTTTTGTTGGGTGTTTTGGCAGGTATCTCACCAAATTCCTTTGTTACTTGTCTGTGATCCTCATCTTTCAATAATTTATTCTCCACAGCCAAAGTATCAATATGAACCTCCTAGGTAGTGTACATTTAGCACTACAACTCTGAATCTGTATGATGTATGACAGGGGTCTCCCACAGGTAGCTCGCAAGCTACCAGTAGCTCCCCACCTGCTCTCCAAAAGGTTTGAGGAAGATGTTCATAAATCTGATAACCCAGTCACTGGGGAAACATGTTAAAATTCCTATGAAATCAAATTCAGTCTACAAAGAGAGAAGGTAAATGAGTTGAAAGGAACCTTTAAAAAGCATACAAATCTTATTCAGCGGTTTTGGTTGGAGATCAGCTATGAATGCATGCTACTATAACATAAAAGCTCTCGGCCATGTCCATTTTGTCAAAGTAGCTATCGAAGGAAAAAAGGACCCAGACCCCTGATGTATAATATACTGCTGTCTTAATTTGTTTATGTGCTACATCTACATTTATTCATTTAGAAGACACTTTTATCCTAAGCGACTTACAAAATCAGGAATAACATTCAAGCTACAAGTTACATAATTTGTTATTTTCTGTTCAGATATGTATATTTTTTACCCTGCTCAACTCCTCAAGCTCCTCAACACTTGTTTTCCCCCCCATTTTTGTTTTGCCTTTCTCCCCCTCAGATACTGGACAGCTTTGCCAAATTCCATTCAATAGCGCCCCCTGAAGGCCACCCATGGGACAGCAGCCTGGAGAGCTTGGTGTGTGTGTACATGCCCGACGGCCACGTGGTCACTGTTCCCGTCAAGCCCGACTCCCTGGCAGCCGACGTCCTCTACCAGGCCTGCAAGGTACGTCCAGCCTGCGTCAGCTCTCCTCCTGGCAGCCTCGTCCTCCGCCAGGAAACTCCAAACGCTTCCAATCCACAGGCCTTCCGTGTCCGTCAGCGCTCTGCGTCCACAGCTCTGGCTCCCGCGGCCCTGTAAAATATAGATGTTGTTTTAGTCAGGAAAAGAGAGATCAAGGTGGCTGTAGGGCATCTTATCGAGCTGCGTAATTGGTTTCCATTCCTCAATTATTAATCGTCTCTTCCTCCTCTCTGGTTTTGCAAGCCCCCTGTCTGAAACTGATTACTCTCAATCTCTGGTCTTTTAGATCTTCTAGCATGTTGCAGTGCTAAGCAGTTATGGTTAGACAACGCAACGGGTTAAAGTGAGTGCTGGTCGACACTGATTTATTCAGTTGTGATGCTGTCCAGTGTTTTGGAGCCACAAGTGCAGCGGATCAGGTGCAAAAATAGAGGGTTGTTTACGCTCCACCCAGGCAGTGAGCCAGCTAATATCGCTCATTAGTTCCACCGTCTGGCGCAAGACTTCTGCTCCAGAGAAATTCATTCGATTCCCAGAAAACATTGAGTGGAATTCATGCTCTCCAGACACTTGATTATACACCAGGGGGATGGTGGATGAGGCTCTGACTTCTCAGCACCAGGAAGGCTCCAGTAGCTGAAAACTAGACTCAAATAATCTAAAGCTAAAGATAAAGTTTCTGGGGCCACTCCGCACCTCTTGTTATTTTCCGATAAGCGCTGTACTATTTCGGTAGCTGACAGGCGTGCTGGTGTGCTCTGTTGCAGGGTCGTCAGCTGGAACCCTGTCTCTTTGGCCTGCGTGTGAAGAGGCGTGTGGGGGAGGAAGTGGAGGTGCACACCGCCTCCGCCACTGATGCACTGAAAGAACTGGTGAGAGGAACACAGAATATAAGTCCAAGTCAAAGTCAACGCTTCTGGGAAAAGTAGAAGTATTTCATGAATTATTGGTTAATTACTACTTAACTACATGGCTATATACTTAAAATGATTACTATGTTGTCATTTGTTTTTATAGTGGTGTTAAAGAGCTGGAAGTCATTTGCCTGTGTTACACTAAGAGAGTCCATTGTTCCATTTACATATTTGCGCTGTCTCTCTGTCCAGGTGTATGATGAACTGGAGGTGTTTCCCCTCAGTGTGTTCACACGAAACATGTCCCGTGCAGACGCCTCATCTGACTTTGGTGAGTGAAACACACGCTCAGAGCATCTGTGCAGTTCAACAATCAATATGTAGATAGACAGTTCAAAAGACACTCGGAGGACTCTCAGGACTATGCATCTTGTACATAAGGACTAATATTGAATCAACTGACTTGAGTGACAAATCTTCTGTTGGTACTGTAGGCTTCGCCGTGACAGGCCACGTAGACGGACTTGGGCGGAGTCACATTTACATCAGTGAGGTGGACACAGCGGGGCTGGCTTTCTCAGAAGGTACTTGTCTTTCAATATTTATGTCATGTCAACAACAGCAACAACACAAGCCTTATTCATCTCCGTAAAACCACACAAAATGTTTTTTGCCACATGGGATTTGTGTGGTGGTTTGCCAGCTCTAGAGTGAAAGATTTTCTGTTCTGTTCTGTTCATGTGTGTGTGTGTGTGTGTGTGTGTGTTCCCCTGCAGGTCTGCGGGCAGGGGATGAGATTCTGGTTCTGAACGGGATGAGCGTGAGCTCACTAGACCTGGGTCTGATGCAGGCCTACTTCAGCCAGCAGAGCGTCAGTCTGGTTCTGTGGCGCGAGGAGCTCGTCGTCGCGGTGGAGCCGGGCTCCATGTGGCCGGACTGCGAGTCCAGCGAGGCCCCAGCACAGGCCCACCACATGGAGCACTTCCCCCCCTGGCCTTCAGGTAGCACGCTGCAGCTCACACTGGCCACTGGCCTAGCGTCGCACCCAGTCGGAGTAGCTCCCAAACTTTCATTAAAAAACAGAAACATTTCGATCCGACAGGGTGTTCTTTCAAACCGACCCTGTTGGGTTGAAACGTTGATGTTTTTTAATTAAGTTTGGGAGCTACTCGGGTATGCGGACATTTTGCTGTACCTTATCGCTTACTTTGTCCTGCTCCTGGCCTAAAGATAGGTGGGATGAGCACGAAACGACACCACCAGAATAACGCTGCACCCACCCTTCAATTGTAGTAGTTACTTTTAAGTTTTGAATAAGAAACTGTGACCGTTTTTAACACATTCTAATACATTCACAAAATCCCACAAAAAGAACGGTGACATGAGGTACTTCCAAGCAATAATTCCTGTTGCATTGTAACAATAAATGTGACATGAAGTGTGTAATTCATGCAATGGCAGCTGTTGGTGTTTTAACCAACCTTTAGGGGGCGCTCTGTGTTTATGTCATTCACTCATTCACACCCTGACAGAGGAAAGTATATTTTGGGCTTGGCTGGAACCTCTGATGTAAATGAAGTGTGGACATGTAGCTCTAGTTAAAGATGGCAATAAAATGACACCCCTGCTCCTGTGGTTATCCAAACTGTACTGACAGCTGAGTTGTGTGTCAACTCCTCTCTCCACAGGGTCAATCATATCACTTCTGCCCAGAAATATACAAAGTTATTTATAGATCCCTAGAGTGCCTGCAAGACGGTTGTGTGGAAATAGTCTATTAATCTGTGGGAATTTCCACTAGTTTGGCTGATACTGATTATCATTGATGATGTATATGTTTGGTTTGATTGTTGAAGTATTTAGTAGTTGCACGTGTTAGAATGTTTAATATTTGTTTTTAAGTCAGGCTTAGTTGAGTAATATATCGAATTGATTTGATTTGAAAGAGTATGTTTAGCGATGGCTTGAACTTGTATGTTTTGTCTGGGGTGGATTTGGTACGGCTTGTATGTTGTGGAGGCTTTTTCTCTGGTGTGGTGCCAGTAGCCCTGTGGCAGTTTCAGCCTCTCGGCCGGCTGGCCTGTTACTAAAATGAGACCGATGCAGGCTGACACCAGTCAGGTACGGTTAACCGCCAGCCAAGCTTGAAGCAGGCCCTATCCCCCCGAGACTGCTCCTCTCTTTGATTTTGTCTTTCGCTCTGTCTCTTTGATTTTCAATTGCCCTCCTCTCTCAGTAAAACTGCTTTGTGTTTGGCACTGTATACACTGAGGACCTGCCACTAACATGTCTTTCTTTTTCTTCCTCCCTCTCTCTGTCTCACTCTCACTCCTCCTGCCCCCCATCCCCCTCTTCTCTCATAATTTCTCTCTTCTATCAATCTATCTGTTTTTCTCTCTCTTTCTGTCTGTCTCTATTTTTGCTGTCCTCCTCAGATTCGCCTCCAGCGCAGGAGGTTCCAGAAGGCTCCATAGCAGCTGGTTCGGGTTCTGATGATGGAACTCTGCAGAACATTCCGTCTGATGATTCCGAGCCTCACAGGACGGTAAGAAGACAGAACTTCTCTGTGCTTTGAGATGCATTAAAATGCGCAAACATAGGCAAACATTTGCAACAAATTGCATTTGTTTTCTGTTTGCCTTGAGTTTCCACAAACATTTGCGAACACTCGCAAACAGTTTGAGGAGCTAGTTCTCTGCGAACAAGTTGGGATTTGGACAGAGAGTTATCGTCGTGGAGATGGGATATTTACACAAAAATCATTCAAATGTATCTGTTGAGACAAACGCGTTCGCCACGAACGTTGGCCTCTGTTCAAGGAATTTGAATGCACCTCTGGGCTCCATGCCGCTCAAACTCCACTCTACTATCCACACCCACTATTAGTATTCAGGGCCCCTGCAGCCTGATCATCAGTGTGTCTTTGATCAAGCCAATTGAGTCTAACAAAGCAAGGATACAAAAAAGGCTGAGGTGACAGGCTGTCCAGACTCATGTCCAAACACAAAGATGATTTGCTTCTGTGTTATAATAACTTAAAGCCTGAGTAAACAACAATGATGAACACTTTGACATAAACTAATATTCCCTCAACAGTGAGGGGGGGGGGGGGGGGGGCTTTCAATTATTTTAAATCAAATAAATGGCGTAATTTAAGTGAGGGGGAAATTAGAATTCCAGAATACAGCTCCATACTTTTTGTTCCATTGAGCTCATCTAAACCCGAGCTGTGTGGAGCACAAGCTTCCTGTTGCTGGGGAGTGATCTGTGGATTGGCAGCTCTCTTAAGTAGAGCGGAGGAGTGTGAGGCAGCCAGAGAGGTGTTTGCGTGTGCAGGTGTGAAGGTGTGTTTAGGTGAGCTGGATTACCGGGCGTCATTGCGAGGTCACGTTGTAAGGGCATGGGGCCTAAATGCAGCAAGGCAAGGCTGGACGGGGTCCAGACCGTGCCTCCCAAAAACCACACACACACACACACACACTTCACACACGTGTATACTTACACACATACACTGGGCTTATGGCACTGACAGTGGAAATCTTCTGGCTCCCAGCTTGTGTGCTTCTAGCCAGAGCCGTTTCAGATGTGGTTGTCATCGTGACCACCCGCAAGACACTTCATGAATCTCCACTGAGTCGACGAAAGGACTCGGCCAGATGACTCAGAGGTGGAGGAGGGAGGGTGGGGGGGTGTCAGTTGAGGGGGATTGGAAAAGAAAAATCTCCTTGAATCTCCCTGTGGAAAGCAGAAACACAGCACCAAAACCATAATTTCCCTCTATAATTTCTATATAATTCAAAGCCTCGACTTTTCTTTCGCTGAGAATGCCTTCCATTGCGACCTCCACCCCCCCATCCACCCCCACCCCCACCCCCCTCACCACCCTCGGCCCTGCTGCCTAGCCTTCTGCTTCAGCCACCCAGACGCATCCTGGCCCACAGCAGCCTACCTGTCAGCAGATGGACCCACTTAAGCAGCCGGCTTATCCGGGCTTACGCCCTGTAAGGGAGCTGCTGCTGGTGAGGAGGGGTGGGGAAAAAAAACAGCAGAAGGGATTTCGGCGGCCGGGTGGATGTGGCGCGTTGTGGCTGTTTTGGTGGCATGTAGGGTTCCGATTCCCAGTGAGTTTTTTGTTTTTGGGGGGGGGGGAGAGGTGCCACTCTCTGGTCATGTGGTGGTGGCGTTGGCTACAGTGGGGAGAGGAGTTGAGGGAGGACTTGGCCGAGGCGTTCAGCCCGGCCTCGGTCAGACAGGCGCTGAAGGACAAGCTCGCCGCGCTGCTGGATAAGATAGCGTCCTGTTTGGTCTGCGAGCAGGCCCCAGACGGGATCGTTCTTCTGGTACGAGTGTGTATGTGTGCATATTGTGTGTGTGTGTGTGTGTGTGTGTGTGTGTGTGTGACTGACTGACTGAGTGTGTATGTAGAGGGATTCACAGTGTTTGTGTTTATATGTGTCTGTAGGTTTGTGTGTTTACTACTTTTGTCTACTCTTATGAAAAGCCTGAAGTCAGCAGTCAGACTGCTGTGTTTTGGTCTCTGCTGCCTCATTCGCTCCGCTGTTCTTTTTACACTTTCCAGTTTTTACCATGATCTCGCTGCACAACAATTTTCCACTTCCACAATCATTTCCTATCACATGCACACACAATCACAAACACATAAACTCACAAACACACACACACAGAGGCCACACACACATACTGATGACACTACTTTGTTTTTGTAGAACAGTCGGATGTCTGCATGGTGGACACAGCGCCCTGCGCACCCGATGCATTATAAAGGATTAGCATTATCCAGCAGTGGTTTATAGCCACCTCCCATTTACTGCTGCACACTCCGGAGCTACAGCACCCCTGTGCAGCACAATGCTTCCGACCTCCAGAATTCATCAGTTTGTCAGCACTATATTACGGCTTGACAGAACACATTATGATGATAAATGGCTCAAGGCCTCCCCAGGGATCCTGCGTCTTACATCTCCCACAGCAAGCCTGGCCATGTGTGGAGGAGAGATAAAAAAACAACAACCTCCCTCTATGTCTATGGCATCAATCTGCATAGCCTTTGTTCAGAGTTTTGGAAAGCTTTATTGTCGATATAAAATGTCAAATATCAGGTTTGATATTATTCCAATGGGAGTGTGTGTATTCAGAGAAAGGGAGTGTACAGTATGTTTGTGGGTATAGGTGAAATAGCCCAGGGCGAGTTTTGCTCACTTGAAATTCTGAAAGCATGTGATGACTGGGCTCTGAAGCATTGGAGCGTGACATTGGCTATTAGTTTCTCAGTAGCAGTTTGTTCCTCTGCATCAGCTTTTGTGTGTGTGTGTGTGTGTGTGTCTGAGAGAGAGAGACAGAGAGAGAGAGAGATGAGAGAGGGAGGTAGATCCATATGGGTACACCTGGCTGTGCATGTCTGTAAGTATTTTGTGTGTGAGAGTGCAATCGCTCAAACTTTATGAAGGGATTGAGGCCAGCCAATATGACACCCTGTCCTGCTAACCTTTTGATGGAGCTATTTACTAACAGTGTTCTATTGATGGAGCTATTTACTAACAGTGTTCTAATCTCACTGATCCCTGTTCACCATGGACTTGATACTCCACATTACCAGTGACCAATGCGGTTGTCTCTGCTGTCCCACGGCTAGTGCACACTGTTCTTTAGACTTTAGAGCCACTTAACAGGATGATATGAGCTATATATAATGGGTTTATAAAAGGTGGATTTAAACCATCCCTGCAAAAAGCTAACAGATTTGTTCTTGTACCCCCCCCCTCTCTCTCTCTCTTTCTGTCTGTCTTCTCTGTCTCTCCCTCTCTCCTCCGCAGAGTGCAGACAATGTGTGCCCGTTGTACCAGACCTTCCCAGAGGGCTCGGTGCTGGAGGCTGAGGGCCATAGGAACCCCTACTGCAGTGACCCCGCCCCGCCAAGGCCATGCCCCCGCCACATGTCAATCACCGACAGGCTCCGCAAGGTCATTCAGGAACTGGTGGACACAGAGAAGTCCTACGTGAAGGTACGTACATGGTGGGATGGTTATTTCCGGCTGGTGATATAGTGTAGTGGCTAAAGAGCTGGGCTAGCATGCAGTAGCCTGAAAAAGTCGCTTTGAATAAAAGTGTCTGCTAAATGTAAATTTCTCATTTTGCATTCACTTGCCCATAGAGAAGTTAAAATGTGATACGAGATCATTTACATTTTTAACTATAAGTCCTGTGCTCGGTCGTGCAGTTAAAATAAGTTCTGTGTGATGCCCGACCACAAGTACAACAGAGAGAATTCCGACCGATACATAATGTTTGTCTTCATTTTATTGTGTTGTGTGTTGTTTTGGATCAAAGCACCTGCTAAATACTGTAGCTAATTATGAGTTTAGAGGCATAGCAGGTTCATTATCATTTTGTTTGTGTTTGTTCCAATTGGAATTACATCATAAGCAGAACACAGGAAGGTCAGGTGCTGCTCATTAGAATTACAGGATGTGAAATATGCCGGAGGATTCCTCAGTTGAAATTAGTCACATTTTTAGGTGACGAACAAAATGGTGCTTAGATCCACATACATGCACACAAGCATACATGCCATGCTAGGAGCTGTACTCATGCGGAATGTTCTATGCATGTAGTATGGGTGTTGCTGGTTTGTGAGTGTCAGCCCTGTGTTATGCAAAGTGATTGAGATGGGACCCGGTCATCTAAGCTCTTCTTAATCCCTTTTGTTTTTTCAGGACCTGGGCTGCCTGTTTGAGATCTACCTGAAGCCATTGCAGAGCGAGACGTTCCTCACTCACGATGAGGTGAGTGACCATGACCTCCTCCTGTCCACCGCCGTAGCACTCCTCATTATTCTCAATGGAAACCACTCTCTGGAGCATAAAACAGATGTCACATCATGTGCATGTCTGGTCTGACTGCTCCTCCATGTCTGTGTGTGACTGACCCTGTGCCTATTCCCCCCTCCTGCCACCAGATGGAGTCTCTGTTTGGCAGCCTGCCTGAGATGCTGGACTTCCAGAGGGTTTTCCTGCACACGCTGGAGGAACGCATCGCCTGCTCGCCAGACTTCAGCATCCTGGAGACTCCTGAGCAGTTTAAGGTGAGCCAGCCCCCACTGTACAGCCAACCTGGTGTGACCAATTCAAATGAACCGCAAGCATCATTTTCATTGTATACATTCCTGTGTATAAAATTACAAGCAAGTTCCTGTTGTTGGTAGTTTTATAGCCCAGGCAGTATCCACTCTGAAGTAATAATTTTGGATGCATGCTAATAGTGCTGTGTGTGTCTGTTTTGTGTACACAAACATATAGATAACAGTCTAAGCTACACCACTCATACATGTCATGTAGTAACCACATTTTTGTTTGTTTTGTTTCTCTTGTTTGTTGAGTATAGAAGCTCCTCTTCTCTCTTGGTGGATCTTTCCTCAACTATGCCGATCACTTCAAGCTGTACAGCGGTTTCTGTGCCAATCACATCAAGGTCCAGAAGGTCCTGGAACGAGGTAGGCATCACTCACCACATTAACAGAGGTGCACTGTATCTTTCACACAGGTGGATTCACTGCTTGCAAATGTTTCAGCAAATGATCTCTCTAATCACTGAGGGTCTAATTAGAGTGAACAGGCAGAGGAAGATCTACTCTGTTCAAGGTTGTTCATTTCCCCAACACGCGATTAAGAGGAGAGTGGTGTTAGCAAAGATAGCGAAAGTTTTTATTTATTTATTTATTTATTTTGTGCTTCCTGTGCATGTTTGATTTTGGCCCAGCTTGTTCTGGCTGTAAGTGTCTGATGTATAAAGTATAGCCTAAGAGGAGTTGAGGGAATACTTCACCCTCCTGGTGCTGCTGCACCTCGCCTTACATAACCAGGCTCTTGAGTTTCCACCAAACCGCGCGCAGCAGCAGTCAGACCCTGTGATCTAAGGAGAACAGCTCCATTTCAGTTCGCAAAGAAAACAAAGGAGGATCCTGCCAAAAGCACTCTCTTCCCCTTTTATCTTCATAAGGTAGCTTATTATTCATCACCTCGTATCCCCGCTCTGTCTCTCCCTTTCATTTCCTCTCTCTCTCTCTCCCTTTCTCTCTCTCTCTCTCCCTTTTTCTCTCTGTCTCTCTTCCTCTCTCTCTCTCTCTCCCCCTTTCAGCAAAGACAGATCAGGCGTTCAAGGAGTTCCTGGAGGCGCGGAACCCCACTAAGCAGCACTCCTCCACCCTGGAGTCCTACCTCATCAAGCCTGTGCAGCGAGTGCTCAAGTACCCACTGCTGCTCCGCGAGCTCGTCTCCCTCACCGACGTGGAGAGCGAGGAGCACAGCCACCTCATAGGTAACACCAGGACACACACACACACACACACACACCATCAAAAGCATACATTTAGATTTACATATATTCATTTGGCATATTCATTTTTTTTATCCAAAGCGACTTATAGAAATAGAATATAAGATACAGTGCAGAGGAGACCTTAGCTAGGAATTACACACACACACACATGCGCCTTCCATACATAGAGAAAACACACATACAGTAGGTGCTTTGATTGCTCATGCCTGCACATGCAACATACTGTACACACGCATATTTAATCATTTGGTCATAAAGCCATGAAACCACTCTCACTTATCTCATGAGGGCTGTATACAGTATTGCCACACATAATCATCCCGGGATATGATCAAATCAACCCATATATACACATGAATAAGGAATTACCCACATGCATATGACAGGAACATATGCACACATTATTCCACAGAGCTGTATACAAAAAGTAATAAAAGTATTACAAATGGAGTAAATCATGCTGGGATAATTTTCCTACTAAATATAGTCTACTTTAGTGGTACTCCACTCACTGACTGCTGGTGGTCATGCTAGACTGGTGTCTCTTTATTGAGTCTCTCTGGTTGTGTGTGTGTGTGTGTGTGTGTGTGTACAGAGGCCCTGAGGGCCATGGAGAAGGTGGCGAGCCACATCAACGAGATGCAGAAGATTTACGAGGACTACGGCACCGTGTTCGACCAGCTGGTCGCCGAGCAGAGCAGCCGAGAGAAGGAGGTATGACAGCCCCCCCAACACTTCAGATGATTGGTAGTTATTATAAGCACATGCTCAAGGTGTCATACAGGGATATATTTATAAAAGGTATACATCTAGGAAAATGTATGTGATCGTATAGAGCTTGACTCATGAATATATAACTATAACCATCAACCTATAGCTGCCGCAGCAATCATCCCTTATGTTGTATGACTAGATATTGCCAGACATGATTTATGATTCATGGTGGATTCGATGACGGATGGTGGAGTTGGAAGTGTTTCTTAAATCCTAAATTTCCCCAAAGTTGAAGTTGATATGCTATGGCAGTAGAAAAGCCAAGTGGGTCATTTCCATGTTGATTAGTCACTTTGGATAATCCTACTGATGATAACAGTGATGAAAGTTAACAAAGGCGGCAGAGGGGCAATCAGAGTGTGTGTGTGTGTGTGTGTGTGTGTGTGTGTGTGGGGGGGGGGGGGGGGGGTAGTGGCTAAGCTAAGGAGCTAGTGCATACTAGTCCAGCATGCAATAGCCTGAAATGTTGTAGGTTCAACTAGCTTTCACCGTTGTGCCCTTGAGCAAGGCACTTAACCCTTGAGTGAATCTGGGGAGAATGGCCCTTGTAATATAACTAACTTGTAATATAATATGTAAGTGCCTTTGGCTAAAAGCGTGTGCTAAATGAATAGATGTAAAGTGTACCTGTGTTGCTGTGCCCCAGGTGACTGAGATCTCTATGGGGGAGTTCCTGCTCCACTCCTCAGTGCTGTGGCTCAACCCTCTCCCCTCTCTGGGCCGCATGAGGAAGGATCCAGAACTCACCCTCTTCCGTGAGTGTTACATTGCATGATCGGAACTTAGTTTGGATGGAAGATCTGACCCCAACCCAAAGATGACATGCATTATGTAGAAAAACAACATGTGTGTTAAATGACATCACTTTCTTTTCCCGTCTCCCCCAGTCTTCAAGAGGGCAGCCATTTTGGTGTACCGTGAGAGCACCAAGCTGAAGAAGAGAATGGTGAGTCTCAACACTTCAGCATGTTTGTTTTCTCCATTGCTTTCGCAATGTCTGTGTGTAACAATGGATAATATGTGTGTTGTGTGTCTGATATCGGCTAAAATGTTTGTCTCTGAAAATGGCTAATGTGTGTGTGTCTTCTTCTTCTGCAGACTGCGTCCCGTTCAGCCTACTCACAGGGAGACCTGGATCCCTTCAAGTTCCGCTGGCTCATTCCTGTGTCCGCACTGCAAGTCCGCTTGGGAAACACAGCAGGTTGGTGCCGCTCACTCACTGACCCTCACCACCCACCACCACCACCACCCAACCCCCCACCAACACCACCACCCAACCCACCACCACCACCCAACCCCCCACCACCACCACCACCCAACCCACCACCCAACCCCCCACCACCACCACCACCCAACCCACCACCACCACCCAACCCCCCACCACCACCACCCAACCCACCACCACCACCCAACCCCCCACCACCACCACCACCACCCAACCCACCACCACCACCCAACCCACCACCACCACCACCACCCAACCCACCACCACCACCCAACCCCCCACCAACACCACCACCCAACCCCCCTTAGTTTTTCTTGGTTCATAATTTTATGTTGAATATTCTCTTTGTTGGTCAACCTTCATCATGTGCCATAACGTACAGCGGGGGGACGTACAACTGCTGCAGAATACAGAAATGTAGTGCGGCTGTATGCGTGGGCTATGAGGCCTATCTTTCTTACAGACCGTATCAGTCACTGATCTCAGAACAGGCTCTGTAAGGCTTGCTCTCCTCCAGAGGAACCTCCTGTGGATGGAGAGACACTAGTAGTGCCGAGCGCTGCTGCACATATCTTAACACAAAGAAGACTGTGTGTTTGGAAACCCTGATGCTTGTGCCAGAGGATTGTAGTACAGTACTTTGCTGTATTCCATTATGTATGTCTTGGTCAACCTCTGGGGCCTTAAGAAGTGTATTCATATTCTCTCACTCAATATTAATAATAATAATAAATTTAATGTATAAAGCAGAATCAGAATTTATACCAATCCCTCTAGGCGTAACATTAGTACCGGTACACACAAATTGAGTAAACCGTATTTCCAACGTGGTCGTCCCTCCCACAGCTGCGCCACATTGAATCTTTTATAACTCGCAGACAAAATGGTGTTTTCTGTGAGGCGTGCTGACAACCCGTGACTCTCCCTGACAGGCTCAGACAACCCGTGCATCTGGGAGCTGGTCCACACCAAGTCCGAGGTGGAGGGGAGGCCAGAGACCGCCTTCCAGCTGTGCAGCAGGTACAAGTACGGGTCAGCAGGGCGCCCTGGCTAGCGTCCGCACAGAAAATAACACAACAGGAGAAAATAATGTGGACACATTTGTAGAGTTTTAAATTCTGTATGTCTGCCCTTCGTAAAAATGATATTCTTTAATTAAAGACAGATGTGATTCCGCTCTAAAATCTTTATGATCATTTAAATTTAATTAAGGTGCTTAAAGTCAAAATATTCAGCGGGTGTTACACAGATTCTACACAAGTTCCTTGTGTTACAATTTCTGACAATTCCTTTCTCCTCGTCCCCCCCTAGTGGTTTGGAGAGCAAAGCCAACGTGGTGAAGACCATCCGCTCCCTGCTGAGGGAGAACGCCAAGCAGACGGTCTCCATTGAGAGGAGCTGCAGAGACCACCTGGCCACCTTCAGGAGACCCCTGCCAATTCAGACCACCGCGGCTCAGGCTGGACCTTGGGTGCTGCGGCACCCGTCTCACCCCAACGGCCTTCGGCCCGTTCCGCTGGACATGGACGGCGACTGTCACTCGGAGCCGTCGCTGCCCAGCCGCCCGCGCGACTACCCCAGCCACCGGACCATGCAGCTGGACAAGCGGGCTCGGCTCCACTCGCTCACCAGCGCCATCGAGGCCCAGCTCCAGAGGCTGAGCTTCGCCAGTGGCGAGGAGGCGGCGGCGGTGGCCTACGGCGTCAGGGAGGGGGGCGTCCGGCTGAACAGGGCCGGGGCCACTGACCACCAGGGCAGCCAGAGTGTCACGGGGGGACTGGTTGACTCGCAGAGCTCCATGGATCTCAACTCTCTGCTGGCCAGAGACTTCAGCGTGCAGAGCCTGGCCTCCGTGGTCAACGAGGACTGCTTCTACGACGCGGTCATGGGGATCCAGAAGGCTGTTATCCCCACCCTGTAGGAAGGACTAAGCATGTAGGAATCGGGAACGGAACCTTGCCCAACAAAGAACTCTGGACTAGTGTGCTTGTATGTGTTGTTTCCATGGCGACAATGCTTTGAATGGGCTGAATGGAATGGCAGAAGTTGGATTGCTCACACGAGCTTTGGCACCTGTATGTTTTAAAGCCTTAATTTGTAGCTGCGCGTAAAGAATACCTTGAAAGCCATCATGCTGTAGCGGAAGAAAGCTAGAGAGATCAGTTGATACATGATGTGCTCCTCCTATAGAAGCTTGAGTATTAAGACTTCACCAGCACTGTGCAGCATACACAGAAGAGCCCGTGGAGCTGTAACACCTTCAGTGGCTTTACTGCATATCTTGCCTTGTGGCCTTGTTTTCTAAGCACTAAGACCATATGCCTATGTCAACTGACATTCCCTTTTTGCTTGTATATTTTAGCTTTCGACAAAGGCAGTTTTAGTTAAAAACTGGAATTGCTTGATTGAAAAAAAAAAATGGGTGAATGGGTATTCAGAGATTCACAAAGATGCACAAATGACTATTTTGTCTAAATTATATTTGTATATTTCCTACTCTTTTTGGTAATATGTTTGTAATTACATTTATAAGAACTTCTTAATCTAAGTGGCATGCTTTTGTTTAAGTTAAAACAATGTCTTAGATGTCATGAGTTTTGAGATATTTGCGGTATTATTTTTCAAGTATTGAAAAATGTTTTCAGTTTTACTCAAACTTGGCTGTAATTTATTTGTAATATATTCTTGATTCTTTGTGTAAGCATTTATTGACATTGTACAGATAAAAGTGTAATATTTAATAAATGCTGTCTTCTACAATCACTTTTTCATCACTGTTTGCCAAACAAAAGAATACTACATATGTAATTTATTATGTATGCCCTCATAAGAAAGTATGTCAGAGAGATATTTTGGAGTGTGTCTAGAGGCCCACTGCTCTGTGCTACATCCACTGATTTTATAAATCAAGTCACCATAGTCACTGTCAGCCAGCAGATTTCTGACTTCTTGAATGTAAAATTTTAGCGTTATGAAAATGTTTGCGGAAGAGTGTGTGTGTGTGTGTGTGTGTGTGTGTGCCAGTGCCTTTGAAAATGTCTGACTGACAGGTCCCTTGGGCCCATCAAATCTTCCCCATCCAAGCTGTAGCTGAATGTAGGCAGAAGGAACAGACAAAACAGCTCTCCATTGAGTCATAATTACAGGCCCTTCTCTCCGGGTGCCTTTGTGTGACTGGGGCTGTGGGCGATTTTAATGGAGCGCGTGGGGGCTTAGGGCTCGGGGTTTCATCAGCCTGCTTCACTGCCAGCCACCCTTTGTCACATATGAATTAAAGCCGCAGCAGTAAAGGATGCCTGTGCTGAAGAAGCAAATGATGTTTTTTTTTTTTTTTTAGCTCCACTGCAATGGTGCTCAAGAGTATATGCCCAAATACATGCCAAAGTGAGTGAGGCGGGACGGGCTGGAACCTTATTTTTTCAAGAAAAGAAGCCTTTAATTTAAAAAAAAAAGATGAGAGGGAAAGAAAAGCAAGCAGCGTGCAGACGGTGATGGCGAGGGAAGAAGGCTCGGAGCTCCCGTTGCCACAGTAACACCTGTGTGAAAGACCATGAAGACAGCCTACTCCTCTATAGCGCATAAATTCCAAATGAGAAGCAAATCCCACCTCCCGGCGCCAGTAAACACAAGCCAGAAGAGAGGAGAGGAGAGGGGAAGGGAAGACATGGCGCACTGAGGCATGGTCTGAGTTCCACTGGGACCAAAGAGGAGCGCCACACACTCATTGGAGGGGAGAGTGCAGAACGAAGAGGAGGGTGAGAGAGAGACGCTCGCAGGCGGGAAAAAGTGTGTGTGGATGGTGGCTCAGGCTCGGCGTGGGAAGGACGGGCCTGGCTGTGCCGAGCCCCCTGCTCCTCTGTGGTATCCGCTCAGCTCTTAACTGGAACTGACAGAGTGTTGAAGTAATCGCTGAAGACCAGGCACTTTTAAGGTCCTCCTCCCTCCTCCTCGTCTCACTCACTTTCCCTCTCTCTCTCTCTCTCTCTCTCTCTCTCTCTCTCTCTCACACACAAACACCCTCTCTCAGACTCACACACCCTCTCCGTCTCTCTCTCTCTCTCATTCCCTCCCTTTTGCTCCCATTCTCGCTTGCACACACCCCCTTCTCTCTTTAACTCATTTTCTCTTTCCACCCATCTCAACCAGATCTCCTCAGCTCTTGCCATCACACTCTCCACTCCTATCCTCTCTTCTCCATCTCCTCCTGCTCTTGGCTTGCCTTGAAGAAAGGCACGGTGTGGGCGCCTCAGAGGGGGAGAACCCCTCCACCAGCCTCACCCAGCGGCGAGAGGGCTCTGACCCGGCTCTGTCTGTCTGTCACGTCACACTCATCCGGACTTCAACCGCAGCGCTGCCGAAAGGCGCGAGAGGCAACGATAACAACACAGCGCCTGGAGCCTGAAGTTTTTTTTTTTTTTTTATAGCGACCAGACTGTCAACAGCAGAGCTCTGAGCCTCCTGGACTGTCTTTTTTAAATCTGAGCGGAGAGGACTTCCAGGGGAGAGCAGAGCGTGAGCAGAGTCAATGCTGTGGAACATGTGAGTGAGTGAGTGTGTGTGTGTGTGTATGTTTTAGAGAGAGGGAGCGACAGAGCAACGGAGAACAAGAGAGACAACACAGTAACAGGAGAGAGAGGGAGAGAGAAAGAAAGAAAGAGAGAAAGTGGAGTCAGAGGAATGTGCTGTGCTCAGCCGACATTCAACTACTCCCTCCATCGTGCCCGGGGCTACTCTCTCTCTACCTGTGTGAGCCTTTGTTTGCCACTGTGTCACATTGACCTGACACAGTAGTCACACACACATGCATACAGCTGGGTGCCTATCTGTGTGTGTGAGCGCGAGGACACACACAAACACACACAATGACCGATACATTCACTGGCAGAATGCTGGGATGACAGCGAGACGAAGCCGATGTTGCTCTTGGCCACTGAGGTTGGAAAACTGATCGGTGAGTTCAGACTTTTCTTTTCCATTTCGCCTCATTCTCTCTCTTTCCATCTGTGTGTGGAGACAACCAATAGTGTGGTCTGCTATGTTACTGCTCAAGCATGCGTCCATGTGCACCACAATGTTTATGCATTCAGAAAGACATTAGCTAAGGAATCCAGTGGGCAAACATCGCATAGCACTCAGTGTATTCCACTGTATTCCAACTTTCCATCATTTGTTTCCCTTCAGGAAGGTTCAGCGGGAGCCAATAACCACTAGTTTATGAAAAGTGCCACATAGCTCATGAGTATAAGTCCAGGGACAGCCGTAAAAAATATGTTCTCCTATTTCAATCACAATCATTCAAAACATTGCTCTGTTATCCTAAGGGTAGGCAGGGAGGATATTTCTTCAGCCAGACGTCCTCACCAATCACCATAAGGAAAGTGTGCTGTCCTCCGTACTTATGAGACAGCACCTTCAGTCGGTGAGAAAAACAGCGTGACTCCTGGAGCTGTCAGGTGAGAGCGAGAACTGCCTTTTTCAGTGTGGGAGTAAATAAGCCATTTATATTCAAGTGGGCTTGATGATTGGGATGGAGAGGGAGGTGAGGAGGGGGGTTTATGGCAGCGTTGTGGGGAAGACAGAGATACCTCCAGGCACAGACAGGACCAAGCTGTGTTTGTCCTTATATGGACACCAACTGTTCCAAGCATGAGTACTTCAGTGGCATTTCATTCAGGTTTGTTTGCTGTGTGCGGGCGGACTGTAAACAATGCAGGTGCTCACTTACAATGATAGATTTGAAAAGACTCAGAGAACTCTTGAAGTTGACGAGAACAGAGGCAAAAATGTTGAGCAAGGGACCTCATCTGGCCTCAAAGACGCCATGTAATGTAGGATGTATGCTTTGTGAGGAGGTAGTGGTGTGGGCAGCTCAGCACAATAGATCTCTATTCATGATTGAGCAGTGACCCTTCAGTCCTGTTATCGCCTTCGGTCCAGCTCTGGATGGTCTGAGTCAGGCTGAATGCTATCTCTTGCGGAAAGCACAGTTAGAGAATGATTGAGGCCTCTTCGGCTTGATGTCATTTAGGCCATTTCATTAATTTTACGAGGTTGTTTTTCCTGCAGTCGAAGCCAATCAGCCCCACATACATACATGCACCAATCACATAGAAGTGTTTTTTTCTTTCATTTCTATAGGCCTAATCAGTGCCAAATGCTTCAGCGGGTTCTGGCAGTACAACCAGTAAATGCCAGATGAATACATGCATGCAGAGCATAAGACATTTATGACCTTGTATGAGCGTGCCTGTATATATAAAAAAAGGAGCAACACGAAAAAGCACATGTTCCACTAAATTCTTGCCTAATTGGGTCTTGTAAACAGGCCTGTTCTTTAACCATGAGCATGCTCTTTAAATTTTACACCGACAAATTCTTTCCTGGTGCTATTTTTAAACTTCAATCAAACACCTAAGTCAGCTTAGTCTTGTTTGTCTGTGAACACCACACATAGAAGCCTATCTGAAAGTATTTGTTCCGTTGAGGGCAAATTAGCATCTTATGCATTAATAAATGTTTTTCAACTTGCACCCATTCATACTAACGCGATACTCATCACCAACAACAACTTTTCTTGGCTGTACTTTCCAATCTGTTGCCTGGAGGACAGTTTCCACATTGGTTTTCTTGTGTCTGTGGCTCATCTTGGCACAGGAAGAGTCAGCAAGCAGAGTCTCGGCGCTGGCATGTGCTTCATACCAGCCAAGTCAAGAGACCACAGCCGAATCATGGGAATATGTGGGGCAGAAATCTATAGTAAACAAAGTGGCTAATGACAGACAAAGCCAGTTTTTTCTTTTTTAAATGTAAAGAGGGGACAGCAGCTCGGACAAGGCCCCAGCCGGAAAGAATGGGGACTGGGTCATGTGATTGTGTGAGAGCCCCTGAGAGAGAGACTGGTCTCTGGGGTGAACCTTCCCACGCTCCTTCAGCTGCCCTGGAGCTAAAGCACACAGTAGATGCACCAGCCTTGTCCTGTGATTCCACCAGCCTCTACTGCTGCTTTAGTCAACAGCAGGAGTACACACAGTTTACATGATGACTATGATCTCTTCAAGTGACTGTAATTAATGTTCTCTTGTCAAGTAGTTAATTGTGATAATTATATGTTTTAAGAGCATGTGTAAGGCTACTTTGATAAGAGACAACAATGAATGGAAAAGGGGATTTTCATTGCTGTGACAGAAACATTGTATCATAATAATAACGTTGCAGAATGTTTCCCAAATCTAGACATTAACCAGATGTTTCTGTGGAGGCAGAATTTTCCATGGGAACCTCTGGCCTTGCTGTTGCTGATGAACAGAATGTCAGTGTAGCTCTCTGGCTATCTTAATTACAGAGAATATTTTTGTTTACTGAGACAAGGTTTGTTTGCCGAAAGAGGAGCTCGCTAAATAAAAACAAATTGTTAGGAAACAAAAACAAAGAAGCTTTATTCACATAAAACTATGTGCAACCATCCAAGGACAGAATATCTTAACATAAGCTTAAAAACCGCTGAGAAATGCCTGAGACATTCAAACCTTCCACCACAACCATTCATTAATTTTTTCCCCACACACATCCCATGGCAATCCCTTCCCTTAAATTATACCCTACAGGGGCATTAAGCGACACACATACCCTTTGACCCATACTGATGTACAGTACCCATAAAACAATTAAAATGACTGACAGTGAGCCATCAAAGCAAACTTGGTTGATGCTGTTCCAGGAGAGTTCCCAGTCTCTGTGTGTGAGTGTGTGACAGAAGTGCTGGCGCAGAGCTTAAGAAGGGGTAGGAGATAAAGCCAGCCTGTGATAGCCTGCCATGTCCTCTTACATTGGAACTCCACACATCGCCCAGCACTCCCTGGGACCATGTTAAACTGCATTATTAATCTGCACTAACTCCCACTGTAGCCTACCACAGACTGGCAATGGAAACATGGTCCAAAGATCTACACATTACCGTACACATTCTCTCTCTCTCTCTCTCTCTCTCTCCATATCTCCCACACACTTACATCCAGGGTGTGAATTATACACTTTCTAGATCTTACATTAGTATGTTAAACATAACAATATAAAGTATAATATAAAATAGAATATAAAAATACTATATAAATATATATAAACATGTTTCATGAAAGATAAAAAACTTTCTCTCCCTTCTTTTTCACTCTCCTTCTCTTTTCTTCTCTCCTTCTCCTCCTTCTCCTCTCTTCTATCATATTCACTTACTGATTTTAATACACTTTTAATACATACATACATACATACATACATACAAACAAACATGCATACCTTCCTTGACATACATCCTAATACAGACATTATATTGTGTAAATTTACAAAGGAGCTAAAAAATATGCCACAAAATATATTTTTGCATTTGAGAGAGAGTTTACATTACATCAGTGTGATAATATACTGATTACATAAAACTGTGGATGGTATTGGACTGAGAGTTTTGACCCTGCTGACACACACACATACACACACAGACACACACTTCCACAGTGTGACACACACTTCCACAGACACTATCCATATCGATATGTGTCCATATGTACAAGTATACACTGACAATTCATCATTCCCATTCTCGCCTGCACTATACAACAGAGTCGTGACCTCTCTCCACAGTAGCCCTGCATGTGTTCGCCCATAGGTGGTCCTCAGCCTCCTCCGTGGCCTTCGATCCTACTGATTCCCCCTCCCGCTGGACCAACCTCAACTATCCACCCTCCTACAGAGGCAGAGACCAGTGAAAGAGAACAGCTTCTAAACGCACCCATACACAAACACACGACACACACTTTTAATGGACTCTATTCATTAGCGTTGCAATCCATCTCCTAATGAGACCTACAGCTGTGCTAATGGCAAATGTGGCCTTTGGGTTTAGTAGAATCCCCCTCGGGATCCATGGTGCGCCTGCAGGCCTTTTCTTATGGGGGAGGGACACCCCCGTTATGAATAATGGGACACAAGGAGGGAGTGGAGTGTTAAGGTTAAACGATGCTTATGCTCCCGGTTCATATTTCTCCACATTGAGTCGTGTGGTGTGTTTGAGTTGCTGGGGAGGTGAACAGTGGGAGGTTGGGGATTTTTTTTCTTCTTTTTTTTTGGAAGCTTCCTGCAGGAACAAGTTTGAGGCAGAGACGGAAGGGGAAGGAGAATTGGAGAAAAAAAGAACAGCTGAGTTGAAAGAAAAAATAGCTTTGGGTTTGTGTTTATGCCTCTGGTTCCAAACTCTGCCCAGGTAGGCATCTGCCAGCACGGGTGGTCCCCGTCATTCACAGCTCCCAACACTGATGGAAGAGACGCGAAGGCAGCACAACATAAGCAGCGGATTACTACACCAAACATCCATCTGATAATACACCATAATTTAATGTTTCTTCACATACCAAAGAAATTACAGGATGGAGGGGGAAGGAATGAAGCGGGTGGAGGTAGAGAGGGTGGGTGGAGGGGGAGAGGGTGGGTGGGTGGGGGTCTGCGGATGGAGCTTTCAGATCTGAGCTACAGTCTGCAATTTCCTCCAGAGCAGCAAAAACCCAGAAAAAAGGGCTGACATTTTATTCCGTTCGCTTTCTTTTTACTAAACCATCCAACTGCCGAGCCTCACAGGCATTCAGTGGTTGCCGCAGTTAATTGCCTGTCACAGGTAATAATGGACCATTTCATTTCAGTGGTCAGGAGGTTTAAATTCAATGTGAATGAATATTAGCTTATCACAAGCTTTTATCACCTCATGGCTTCACAGCTTGGCTGAGAGCGATGCTTCCCTTCACTTCTCTTATCTGAGTGAACGACCTTCAGGTCAGGAGAGCATCTCTTTAACTGCGACGAATCACTGCTCAATGTTGCGGTACATAGTGTGGTCATTCTACAGTTCAGTCTGCCACATTTCCATAGTAGCCCTCAATAAAGCAAGGTGTGCAGACCAATTTCAAAAGCACCTTGGCGGAAAATGGACTATGAGTAAGTCTGTGATTTTCCTGTTTTTTCTCACTTTGTTATTTGTGTCCTTTTCCAGAGTTCAGAATTCTTCCGGAGCTACTTGACGCACAACAGCCCGCACTGCACCGCAAGGAAGGTAAGACGTACTTTCGTTTCCGTCTGAAAAATATCACTCACCGATTTCTAAATTACAGCCTTCACTGTGTGAATGAATTAGTGGGATGTCAATGAGGCATGACAAGATGCGGTTGTTATTGCTGGTGGAAAAAAAAATTGTGCATGGAAAAATGGAAAAAATGTAAATGGTTGAAACGCATACATGCTCGTTTGATTGGCAAATGGATTCGATTTTTAAGATTTTTGTTTTACCTGCTGCTGTGGACGGGGAGTCTGGTGACACAGGATAAGCTCTTATGCAGATGGAGGGACACTGCCACTTTAAAAACATATAATTGAGCCGTTCACAAAAAAAAAAAAGTCCACCAAACTGGAATGCAGAGTGAAAATGCAGTCCATCCCAGAGGGCGCATTCATACTCTCTTGAAAACCAAAAAGGGAGCTAGAAAAAAGGGGGTAAAAGGGAGAAAAACAGTGAATAAAAACTAAACAAAACAAACAAAAAAAAAAATCGCAGGCAGCAGACTCCTCTCCCAGTCACCAGCCTCGGAGCCCCATCTGTCTGATCGTCACGCTTGCTCGCTCGGTTCAATTCTCATTTCACTCTTTATCGCAGCCCACTGAAGCCTGCACTGAGGAATTATCAGCTGTCAGGGAACCTGCGCCGGGCTGATAGCGGCGCCAGCAAGGACGGAGAAAGGGGGGAGCGAGGAGAGCAGGGCCACTGCAAGGTGACGCCGGCGGAGGAGGCGGAGGCGGAGGAGGAGGAGGAGGCGTTAGCGGCAGAGGTTTTTCGGCTGCACCCAGTGCGGGGAAGAGGAGGGGAGTGTTGGCGATGCTCTCCTCCGCCCTCCAGATCTTGGCGTTCGCCCTGGCGCTGCTGGGCGTGTTCGGGGCGACGGTGGCCACGCTGCTGCCCAACTGGAAGGTGAGCGCCGAGCAGGGCCCCAACATCATCACGGCCATCTCGCAGATGCAGGGGCTGTGGATGGACTGCACCTGGTGGAGCACGGGGGTGTTCAGCTGCACGCTCAAGTACTCCGTGCTGGCGCTGCCCGCCTACCTGCAGACGGCCAGGACCACCATGGTGCTCTCCTGCATGATGGCTACCCTGGGGCTCTGTCTGGCCGCCCTGGGGCTGAAGTGCACCCGCTGGGGGGGCAGCCACCGCGCCAAGGGGCACACGGCCATCGCGGCGGGCGCGTGCTTCGTGGTGTCCGGGGTGCTGTGTCTGGTGCCCGCTTCGTGGTTCACCAATGAGGTGATCACCAACTTCCTGGACGCCCGAGTGCCGGAGAGCAGCAAGTTTGAGCCAGGGGGCGCAGTCTACGTTGCCTTTGTGTCGGCCGGGTTCTTCCTGGCGTCCGGCGTGATTTTCTGTCTGTCCTGCCCAGGGAAGCGCCAGGGGCCCCTGGACTCCGGCTCCTCCCACCCCAGCAAGGCGCTCTCGAAGCCGCCGCCGCAGCAGCCGGAGCAGCAGCCGCCTCCGCTGCCTCATCGCGAGCAGGTGAGCCGCGAGCAGCAGACGCAGTCGCCCGACCAGCACCCTCAGCCCCCGCCCCTGCCGCAGCCCAGCCGGGAGAAAGCCAACCCGGAGAAGCTGCTCCACGCCGACGAGCCGCCCCCGTCGCCTCACCGGCCGCTGGACAAGCTGCACCAGGACAAGCTCGCCCAGGACCAGGAGCAGGCGTACTACTCGCCGTCCCGCTCCCGACCCCCACCCCCCGACATCAAGAAGGGCTACAGCCTACAGGACTACGTGTAATAGGCTCTCTCCACTGGCGGGAGCCCCGGACTGAAAAAAAAGGAGGCGGAGAAAAATAATAGAAGTGAGGGAAAGAAAGAAAGAAAAATAGATGGGTAAGGTACATTGTGTTTGGCTTGATATTTCTCTTTGTAAGAGGAGAAAGAGAGGAAAAAGGGGGATAGAGAGAGCTAGAGGCAGAGGTGGTGGAGGAGGCGGAGGTGTTGGAGGAGGAGGGTAATGACTTTGACGGCATTATCTCCCTCACTCATCTGTTCTTTCTGCACAGCAAGCAGTGAGGAATGGAGCTGCTCCCATTATCTAACAGCAGACAGATTGTGGATCCTGTGCTCACAGAGTGAATAAAAGGTTTGCAGCTGTGGGCTTTGGACAAAGGGACAAATCAGGTAGTAACGATGACGAAAATGCACAAACGCAGCTTGAATTCTGCTTTATTTGACAAAAAATAAGATTTAAATAATAAAACAAAAAAACTGAACACTTTACCTCACCAAAGCTTTACATCAGCTAGACGTGAAGAAGAAGCCGCACACAATTTCTTCATCGTCATTGTTTTGACTAGGGAGAGGAACACTTGACAGCATATGCAATAATACTTTTTTGCCAGGACATGATTACTAGTTATTTCTGCGCTTGGCTTAAAGGCTTGTGGAATGATTATTATTCAGCCAGCGCATGCTGTCTGTCTGCAACTTGCCACTTGCCTGGTAGATAATAATGGCACGTTTACAGCTAAATGTAAGGCTCAATGCAGAGAATGTGCTTCAGACAATGTTTTGCTTAGTGTAGAGTAACGTTAAGAAAGGCTAGACAAATACTCTCAAAAAAGATGTTTATGTTTGTGGGTGAAGAAAACGTGAGTGATTGAGAGTGTGTGTGTGTGTGTGTGTGTGTGTGTGTGTGTGTATGTGTCCAGACTGTGTTTTCTGGCAGGTCATGGCAGGCAGAAACTCAGTGGGTTGTCGTCCATCTGAGATAATGATGCTCTTTGCTTTCCCATTAGGAGCTTGTCGCTTGGATGCACTCTGCTCATTTATGGTGGGAGAGCACATTCAGACACACCCCCTCCTAAATACACACACACACACATACACACACACACAAACCCACAGAGAGACACAAATGGAATCCCTCTGTCTTGTTCTAGCCGCGAGGGTAATAGGTTTTTGCACCCAATCATCTCTACGGCATGTGTCCGCTCGTCATTGCTGCAGGAGACACTGTGATAGACCTAACACAGAATCAACACTAAGCTCTCATTGGCTGGTCCCTTGCACACGGACACACAGGGGGGACAAAACAGGACAGAGGTGACCCCAGCTTCTGCAGCTGTTGAACACAGAACACCCACCTCCTTTAGACAAAAAAACAGGCTACAACTCACTATTAAACCTACAAGAAAATGCTCAGAATATAACATCATTCACCTGCGGCAATGTGACACCATGTCTGGAAAATATTTGCTTGCTGAGAGCGACATAGGACCTGGATATCGATCACAGTTTGCGGGCAATTCCCTGTCAGACGTTTTCAGCGGGAATGACACTTTTCTGATCGGCCCTCGTGGCTGAGGCAATGAGTCTGATGCCGCCATGTTGCTGCTGCTTTTTTTGATGAGTGCTGCATGGCTCTGAATGTCTCTGCAATTTTTTGTTTTGTTTTGTCGCTCCCTGCTTATTTGGTGTTGTTCAGCAGTTCCTCACATGTTTACACACATGCCAGACTGAATTTTATTCTTTATGTCCTTGCCATTGGGAGATATTGCAACAGTGACAAGGGCTTCATTTGGAACCAATGAGCAATGTAATTTTTTAAACCGGCTATTCCCAAAGAGAAGCCATCATGGTAATTAAAGCTAATGTGAACACAGTTTATGAGGGAAAGGTCTGGTTTAATATAATTCTGCTGGATTGATAAGTAAAATCCAACTAATGGGTATTTTAAATGATCAGAAGTTCTGGTTAAAAACGGCCCTTAAGTATTTTTATAGCTGGGAGGGAAACAGAATATGAATGTTGCATTTGTTTTAACACATTTAAAATTAACTCTAGAGACATTTTTTTTTCCGTGTAACTATCAGGAACCTGATAATCATGATTTTATGTGGTTACTAAATACTTAACCAATGAGGTACCCTTTAATGAATGAAGCCTGATTCATCAAATCATGGTGAAGTTGCGAACATTTCTTAAGCCATCGCTTTGTATGCTGTCTCTGTCTCAGCCTGGATGTCCATCATGCTTCTAGTGACCCACAGCATCGTGAATTTTAGATGCCACTCTGCTCTTCCCTAGCTCAATAAAGCTGCTTTGCCCGTCCAAAGGCTTTTGAATAAAAACACTCACAGTAAGCAATCCTCTACAGTCAGAGGGAAAATAAATGTACAGCTTCATCGTGTTAATTTTAGTTACTGAATACAAGGCCTAGAAAGTTCCAGGAACTTTTTTTTCTTTCTCTCGAGTCAAACCATTTATTTGTGATTGCGATCAGAAAGTAAAGTCAGCTGTATTATTCAATTTCAGAAAAGTAGCCCTAAGGAGTTCGGCATGGTGGTTTGGAGCAGAGAGCATCCAAAAATGCAGCGTTGCGTGTCCTCAAAAGCAGGGTTTGAGAAAAACTGGGCCCTGCTAGCTCCTCTCGCGGGTTGGACCCTGACGCCGTCTCTTTCAGAGTTCAGACCCTCCTGCCAAAACCCACAGCAGTGTAACTAATGGCAGCACTGTCATGTGCAGAGAGCTGAACATTGCCCATGTGAGCTTACTATGTCACCTCATTAAAGCAAAAAGGCCTGTGCTGAACAAAACAACAGGATGTGTCTCTTTAATGTTTTATTTTTTAATCTTTCAATTTCTCTCCCACAGAAAGTCTACAATATTTTGTAAAAATGAAACTATACATATAAGGACATTTTTCTGACAAGACAGGAAAACATAAGCTGACAACATTATGAATACGTTATTCTCTGTTTAAAACTGTGTATGTCGAAGATCTTTCATTCTAGGGGTAATGTAAAATGTTGTTGCTTTTTTAATTCTCTGCACAACAAAGCCTAAGAGATTAACATAACAACTTCATCTCCGCATCCACATCAAAGGGATTTACTTAAAGTCTGACTGAAATTAACCTCATTCATGGTATGCCTTTTGTAAAGTAGTGGTGTTAGCGGTGTGTCCGTGACTTGACTGCTAACACCCAGAGATAATGCAGTGAGTGGGTTATGAGGTATCTCAGTCTGCTAGATGTGCCTGGAGTCAAGCTTGCCCAAATGAGGATCTGCATAGCCCTTCTGTGGGGGTACCCAAGCATCTAATCAGCTCCATTTACACAGCTGAATGCTCCATCACACACAAGAGCGACATGCTCACCTAACCTTGTATTATTCAATAGTTCAGTATATATGCCGGCACCTTTCATTGTTCAAGTTAAGCCAAATGCATTTAATTAGGATATCAGGATGAATTTCCCCTAGAAATCAACCTAAGACAATTACTGCATAACTTGACCATGTCAAATTAGTTGTAAACGTTATGACCAATGGGCAACTCTCACTGGTCAGCACAGCAGGTATTGTTATCAGTCTACCACAATCAAAACCACACATGTGAATTATGGTGAATTAATGGCCATTATTCAATACCTCTTTCCCGTCTACACAGGCTCACACTCACTGTGTGACCTCACTGTGAATCTAAGACTGATGGTACACATCTATCTTACATTTTTTTCTCCATGCAGAATGATGGAATAAATTAGCTTGAACATTTTAAAGGGGTCACCTCATTTAGCCTATAGTTTCAAGGGAGAATCCAGGTTTATTTTTAGTGCCATTATGATAAATGGAGGTGGTATTTGCCTGCTAGCAATAACAACTAAAGTCACCCAGTTCACCCTCTCTTTAATATCATGCATGATCACAATTTAAAAAAAGGAAGGGAAATTACTTCTGCATAATTAATTGGTATATCTGTACAAACATAGTTAAGCCGAAGGACCTATGATATGTTTGTTGTAGTAGGTAGTAGTTAAAAATAAAAGCCCACATCCTCACACTCACTCAAAAAGTTGGCAGGCCAAGGCATACCAATAGACTATCCCCATCAGGTTAATTTTCATAAACTTCGGAAAGCTTGGAATTTGCGTGTTGGAGCAGCGATACATCACTGCCTGCCAATTCATCGGCTCGGCCTCAATTTCCAATGCAGTTGTTGCGAGTCTGTGTTGCTTTGGACAAAAGCGTCTGCTAAATACCAGTCCACTTTAAATACCAGTCAACATGTAAAAATGTAGTGGTAATTTATCATGACTTGGCTAAATCAAATGTGTCATGGCTTTGCTTGACATAACATCTGCATTTGATTGACTGCATATTTGAGCTTGATGTCTATTATCAGGGCATCAGAATCCTCCTTTGAGGCATCTTCAGTGAATTCCCAATGTTAACAGAGCATGAGTAAAGGATAATGGGCCTCAACATCTTGGTGTCATTGCAACGTCATAACCATTCAGCACTGCATAACCTTGCAGAACTTTGTTGGTAACAGTCAAGCTCACTTCACCAGAACAAACTTTAAATAGCATACAGGAGTATTGCAGAGTAAAATGACACTTAACAAGTTGACTACAACATTGCTGGACTAAAACAAGTTTTCCTGTGACACATTTCAGCTATTTGGCAATTGGTGAATATTGTTTATAGCCCAGGTAGATCTTCCACTGCTTCAAGGTGTAGTTAATGGACAGGTCAGATTTTATATTTTATTAAAAATATTGATATTTGGAGCAAGCATATAGATAGCATATCGCAAAAAGAAGTTAAATGATGTATTGCCATATTGATATTTTGTCCAACCCTTATTTGTAATACATATTCCTCCTGTAACCATCAACAACATTTGTGCCACAGTAGCCCTTCGGGATAGCCTGTTATGGGTGGATCTAGAGGTCCTGCCTTTATATTTATCTGTCACTTAAAGGAATTATCTGGAGTAAAATGCACTTTAGATCGATTTACGGATGATTGGGGGTACATACGTTGAGTTGACATCAAAATCATGTCATTCGGATGTGTTTTGAGAAAGTTCAGTTTTCAGTCAAAACTCGTAGCCTGGAAGTGAGCAGGGCATATCAATTTCGCCGCTACAAAACGCTATTTTTATACCTCTTCTACAGTTCCAAACAACATTACACTTACGTGGTAGTGAGTAGAGGGTCCCTAAAGCCAAACTGAAGTATCCCGAGGTCTTTATGTGGTCGGATAGAGTCCAGAATGAATTTCATCAAGCCAGTACCTTTCCGGAAATGTTGCCATCTTTGCTGCCATCTTTGCTGCCATCTTCAGGGGAAAGTCTGTAGGAGTCGATTGCTGAGTGTGTTGTAACACGCTCTGGAAATTCACAATTTCGTCGCAGTTTAAAAAAAAAAAAAAAAAAACGTCCAGTCCATACAACTTCATTTCAATTTCGAAAGAAATACTGGACTATGTCAAAGTCCTTTTAGGCAAGTCCCTCCACTCGGCGGCTATATAACAACGCTTTTTGGGCACTCATCGGGCATCCTATTCAGCAGAAATGCGCGTGAGCAAGGCTTCACGATACCAATCTTGCTCCAGCGGCGAGTTCACAACACATGATTGGCAAGATGTCTTCACAACACACCATATGATTGGCTCAATGTATTCACCTCACACCATATGATTGGCTCAATGTATTCACATGTCGACGTTTTGCCGAGGAAGGGGTGGGATATGTGTAGACAACGGCGTTACAAACTAACCTCATGCATTTCTATGGAGGAAATTGGAGTGCTGTGTCTCCTCATTAGAAAGTCTCTGACTATGTTTTAAAAAAAAAAAAAAAAACGGCGACGAAATTGTGAATTTCCAGAGCGTGTTACAACACACTCAGCAATCAACTCCTACGGACTTTCCCCTGAAGATGGCAGCAAAGATGGCAACATTTCCGGAAAGGTACTGGCTTGATGAAATTTATTCTGGACTCTCCAGACTTCTGGACTTCTCCGACCACATAAAGACCTCGGGATACTTCGGTTTGGCTTTAGGGACCCTCTACTCACTACCACATAAGTGTTATGTTGTTTGGAACTGTAGAAGAGGTATAAAAATAGCGTTTTGTAGCGGCGAAATTGATATGCCCTGCTCACTTCCAGGCTACGAGTTTTGACTGAAAACGGTACAATCGAACTTTCTCAAAACACATCCGAATGACATGATTTTGATGTCAACTCAACGTATGTACCCCCAATCATCCGTAAATCGATCTAAAGTACATTTTACTCCGGATAATTCCTTTAAATAATCGGTCATGTCACGTGCCCCTTCAAAATGTCCTGATGAACATTAAAGATAAATTCTAAAGTTAAAGGAAAATTCTGGTATTTAGCACTTTGAGTCCCTTTTCTGGTTTGTTTTGGATGAACTAGAGTGGTGGACACCGAAATTTTGAGGATTGGTCCTGTCTCGACCTTTCTGACTTGTTTTGAATCGCCTTTGACTAGTCAGAGTGGCTGCCAGCAGGCATACTGTAGGCTACTCAAACATGTCTTAAAACAACCCTTAACGTTCGTTTTCAAAACTGTGCAACTCACCGAGTGGTTAGTGGTGTTCGTTGATGTTCCAAAACAAGTAGCGTAGCGAAATACAGTTTCTGTCGTGTTTTATTTGGCATTTTGTAAAATCCCATTGATTTCTTTTGGAAGACTCATTGCACGTTGATATTACTGCGCCACCTTCTATGCTTCAGGTTCAAATATTGAGCGGTTGTGAATAGTTCCACAATAGCAAATAAGACGGCTGGAAATCATACATTGCGCCGATATATTTGCTTTTAATAATCAACGAACGCCACTAACCACTCGGTGAGTTGCACAGTTTGAGTAGCCTACACTACAGTATGCCTGTTTGCAGCCACTCTGAGAAGTCAAAGGCGATTCAAAACGAGTCAGAAAAGTCGAGACAGGACCATTCGTCAAAATTTCGGTGTCCACCACTCTAGTTCATCCAAAACAAACCAGAAAAGGGACTCAAAGTGCTAAATACCGGAATTTTCCTTTAAACTTTGTATTCAAACTATGGGACTAGGCTATAAAATTGGATTAGCGAAAACACAGCTACATGAGGGGAAAAAATCCGGAAAAGCAGCTGGCTGAGGAGAGAAAACAGAAAAAAAGCTGAGATCACGAACATAAGGAGAATAAACAGAAGTTAAAGAAAATGAAGGAAAAAAGAGAAAAAAAGGTAGAGATACAAAAGAAGACAGAGTAGCCACACACTCTCTGGTCTCTTAATAAATGTATTAAAGACCAACGTTTCGGCACACAGCCTTTATCAAGGTTCAAGTTATCAAGATTCCTCCTCCTCGTTTTTTCTAAAGAAGACCAAGTTCAAACCAAGTTTTGGAAAGCAAGTAAAGAGAGAACGTTAAAGCAGCAACTTGCTCAGGCAGCAAACGCCATACAAGCAGGACCAAGAGAGAAGTGGAGAACAGAGTAAAGCAGAGGCAGGAGATAGATAAAGAAGAAGAGGACAAAAACAGGTGCTTTGAAGAGAGGCCAGTGTTTGCTGGCAAGTAGGAGGCAAACGAAACGAGCAGTAAAATGTGGGCTGAGCTGTCAAAGGTGAGGAGCAGTGCAAGCCACCTCAACATATAGTTCTGAGAGAAGACGCAAGTACACCGAGAAGGAAGTGAGTTGGGCAAAAGGTCAGTATGGCTGCTGGAGCAAGATCTCCCAGATTCTACGGCTCATACAAAGAAACAAACAACAATAAAACATGCTTTTTGCTCCCATTTGGTACAAAGAAGCCAAAGAAACACAAGGGAGCAGAGTCCTGCAATGGGTCGGGTATCCGCAGAAAAGTTGCTAAAACGGGTAAATTATGACGTCCCTAAAATTTACGGGCGGGTATGCGGGCGGGAAAATAACTCCTTGCGGGCGGATACGATGAGAACCAAAACAGTATAGAAATAAAACATCATTGAAAAATATGTGAAATATTTGTATATCTAAATTACCATTACCACATTGCAAATAAGTGTTTTAGTCAACGATACGACACTTGACCCATCGCATCAGTACTGCGACTTTTGAATTATTTGTTTGATGCATCTATGTGTGAAAACATTAAACAATATAACCGTCTCGTAGTTGGAGCGCAAGAGAGTAGGCTACAATGGATGAAGTCAAGGTAAAGTTGGCTAGTGGCAGGCTCAGGTTGTTTTTTTCTTGTTCTCTTTGTTTCATTAACAGGTCCATTTTATGTAGAATAATGTTCTGATGCAGCAAGGTTTGAGCTATGTTTCGTTGTTGTAAGGTTTATCCCTGACGCAAAATGTGAAAAAAAAAAAAGGTCGCCCTTTACGTGCTTCAATTGTGCGAGGAAAAAAAATAAACCACATTCATTTGAATGATGTTAGCTTGTGTGTGATTTATCGCGGGCGCGGGTCGGGTAACGGGCAAAATATTAACGGGTCCGGGCGGGTGCGGATTTAATTTTAATATCACCACAGGTGACGGGTCGGATCTGGTGCTGAACTTCTCGGGTGCGGGCGGGGGCGGGTCTAAAAAAATTGACCCGTGCAGGACTCTGCAAGGGAGTTCCCAGGGGGGAGGAGAGTACATCGTCACAGGAATGGCTGCTATCAAATGATTACATTTGTAGGCTATTTGTATGAGAAGTGTCAAGAATTTAATACCAAGGTGAGGCAGATGTCATACTTATTTTAAATCTGAGGCAGTGACCTGGACTGGGAGTAACAAAGTAAGGTTGTTCATAATGCAAGTTTGCCTGATGCCAACATGTGTACACAACATATCTGACAAAAAAGGTTATAATCAGGATTGAGTCTGATTATTGAGTTGTTGAGTCCGATAATCAAACATCTTAAAAAGTAATCTTTAAAAATGATCCTTGCCATCAGTCCATATAGGCTTACAATATGTCCTGACCATGCAAACACACAATATGGCAGCTATAGGAAAATCACTGTGGAACTAGATTTTTTTCAGCCCCATTGAGAACTCTCGACTGAAAGGTAGAAATTCTGAAGATGACTTTAAGTGTTAATTGTGTCGGCCACATGAAATGAACAGTTAATTGCAAACATAAACTTTTCTTGTTTCAGTGAATTTGTCTTGATAAATAACTTGTTTCAACTATGACCATGTATGCATAGACACACTTTTAGTTGATGAATGGTTAATAAATTAATATTCACCCTATTTAAGCCATGATAAAATGAGTAGGCCTTACCTTTCCTGTTCTAGCCTCTCTCAAACATCGGCCATTCATCTGCTGTCCCAGCACCAGCCCAAGGAGGACGGGTTCCCTCAAAAGCCTGGGTTCTCCCAAGAATTCATCTAGCTTCCAGCTGAGAGTTTTTCCTTGACACAGTTGCCTATGGCTTGCTTTTGGGGACATGTACGGAACAAAAAACAAGGTGGAAAAAAATTAGGTAAACACAAGCTTACATACAATTGTATTTAGCAGGCTTTATGTATATGGAGTCAGAACAACGACATAAAGATTGTGTGCCCAATATGATTTGCACAAGTGTAGAACCGTTTTGTAACTGTGGAATTAATTTGTCTGTGTGCAAAAAAATGCGTACCTGCAGAAATATTTTGTGCACTTGTGAAGAACCGTTTTGTAACTGTGGAATTAATATGTCTGTGTGCAAAAAAAAAATGCGTACCTGAAGAAATATTTTGTGCACTTGTGAAGAACCGTTTTGTAACTGTGGAATTAATTTGTCTGTGTGCAAAAAAAATGCGTACCTGCAGAAATATTTTGTGAACTTGTTAAAAACATTTGTCCACAGGGATTTAGTTTGAATGTGTGTGGAACAGCTTTATAGCTACAGGCATGGGAGAAGTGCGACATCTATCTTTCGTGTGCAAACTGGATCTACGAAGCTACAAAACTTTTTTACAGACACGAATTTTGGCAGTGTTTTGTCGTCGTTTCTGAAGAGCCAATCAGTGAATTTTGGCACTGTCTTGACAGTTTATGCAGAGCCAATCAACACATTGCATCGCCTACTGACTAGCCAATCAGGGGACGTCCTGCGTCTCATCTCTCGACCAGGGTCGGCAGCAAAGATTCTAGAACAGAGCTGGTCGGCAGCAACTTAGGTCGTAAATCTAACAAGTTAGAAGCTATGCCTTTTACAACAAGGCTTTTGATGGAAAAGTGGTGTTTATTTCCATAATCTTTGTTTAGTGAACGCATAAAACCGTCAGTTTGTAGGCTAAGCAAGAAGAATCAAGAAATATAGCTGCAAGCAGCAATGTGGGGGCCAAGCAAAGTGTTGCTGAGATACAAGCTCACTTCCTGTATTGCAGCGCCCCCTATAGAGGCCAAATGATGCCAATTTCCTATTGAGTCATCACAATCAGCTAATATGTCCATTTATCAAGTTTGGACTTCATACAATGAAGCATTGCTGAGATATGAGCCCACTTCCTGTATTACAGCGCCCCCTATAGAGGCTTAATGATGCCAATTTCCTACTGTGTCCTCACAATCAGGTTCCAAGTCCCTGTACCAAGTTTGGACTTCATACATCAAAGCGCTGCTAAGATAGGAGCTCACTTCCTGTATTGCAGCGCCCCCTATAGAGGCCAAATGATTCCAATTTCCTAGTGCGTCATCATAATCAGGTAACAGGTCCTTATACCAAGTTTGGACTTTGTACACCAAAGCGTTGCTGAGATACAAGCTCACTTCCTGTATTACAGCGCCCCCTATAGAGGCCACATGATGCCAATTTACTAGTGCGTCCTCACAATCAGATACCAAGTCCCTGTACCAAGTTTGGACTTCATACATTAAAGCATAGCCGAGATGTTAGCCCACTTCCTGTTTAGTAGCTTCATCGCCATATTTGATTGGCTGTCACGGGCAAACAAAAAAGAAATTAAAAGATCTGACAAGTATCGTTTGTGCGGCTCGGGCAGAAGATCATCTCCCCCAAGTTCCGTGAAAATTGGAAAACGTTGAAACTTTTCGTAGAGTTTGGACTAAATCCAATATGGCAGAGGTCCAATATGGCGGAAAGTGACGTAATAGGAGTCATTGAACTCAGGTCGGTCCAGGGATTACAACAGTGCCTGATTTGTGAAAATCGGACCCACCGTTCAATGGTCACATGCGTGAATGCAATCCAGGTTCGACCCATTGGTGGCGCTAGAGTGTTGGGCATAGAGTTCTGTAAATTGGTGAGAGTGATCATGGGACGGTTCTGAATCAGTGCGCCGAATTTCATAACTTTAGACCCAGCGGTTCTATTTTCGGCCAAATTTCGACCCGTTGGTGGCGCTAGACGGCTGGGTTTAGAGATCCGTAAATGAGCGTGAGTGGTCAGTGGAGTGTCCCGAAACTTTCTGCCAAAAAATCTGCACTTTTTAGCCAGGCGTTCTATGGGCTGCCATAGACTCCAATGGCAGATGTGTAAAAATAATAATAATAGGAAAAGCTAGTAACTCAATGGGCCCTATCATGACATTCTAAAGTGCATCGTCACTCGTCAAAAGTCTATTCAAATTTAGTAGGATGTCCAGTTCACATTGGGAGGAGTTTCGCTATCAAAAGTGGAGCGCATGGCGTAACAAGGTGTTCCTAGGTCTTTTAATCAGTCATATGGGTGTGTTTGGGGCGTAACATCATTTTAAACCAATGAGAATGACATCTGTCATTCCCTTTAACGGCGCAACGCGCGATATGTCAAATAAATGCATCGGTATTTTGGCATTCAAAGGCGCATTTGAAGGTGGCTGCTTGCGAGACCGTATAGAATAGTCATTCTTAAACCATGCTTTACTAAAACCTATAGCCCTCACGCATTTGCACTCGTCTATTTGAACTCATTGGCAAAGTAAAAACTAACTTCACCAAGGAGTCAGTCAACGACAAGACAGTTATATGCAGTTACTTTCACTATTGACTGACAATGGGTTACCACCGAAAAACATAGGCTGGAAAAAGCAACACTTACCCTAATATTGCTCAAATGACTGAAAAAACAAAATTTATCCTGCAGAGGAGTTGCTTATATCTCGTGACAGTGCGTCTTCAGCTGTGCTCTATACGTGTCTCGCCCGCAATTTGTAATGCTTTGCATGGACGTGCGCTGGTGTGCGTTCATGAATGATAGAAGGATGGTGCGTGCACCTGCCAATATGACTGTTGACATGCGCTCTTAAAATAGCATATGAACAACTCGCCATTGACTTCTGACCAGGTTTAGGTGGTGTATGATAGCGATTTTTAGACAACGCGCCAGGTCCCTCCCTAGGTTGTTAATTGCCACACCCCTGGGCGCAATGCTTAAAAAATAAACGTGCAAAATAACGAATTCAACTTCGCGCCGGTGAATAACGAACTTTACGCCATGCGCTGGTGACCCAAAATACAGCCCAATGGGTGCCTTCGCAGCTTTGCTGCTTGGCCCCCAATTACGATCTTTGAGTTTGTTTATCGTAACCTAGCAACCGAGGCTTTAAGTGTTATAAATTATTGCCGTTTCAATAGCTGTGCTATAGCACAGTGGTTAGAGGAGTGAGCTTTGATCTATGGATCTTTGGTTCAAGTTCAGCATCAATCATTCTGCCCACGTTAGTTTTGCACTGGATGTCGTTTTGGGCTATCATGTCATGAGGAGGGTGACAAATGCCAAAACTAGTGCTGTCAAACGATTACAATTTTTAATCACGATTAATTGCTGAATTCCTATAGTTAATCACGATTAATCACATATTTTATCGCATGATTAAAATTCTATTATTTTGCATTTCTGAACTTTCCAGGAGTCCATGTTAACAATATAAAGCAACAATTGTGTATCTTGATTAGGATTCAAATGAAAGCAAAGCAAGTTACTTCATTAACTTAACTTTAAGACGTAGGTCTATTTGATTATTTCAAATCAAATTTCAAAAGATGTGCAGCAGACCTGAGGCAACACAATATATTCTTCAGAAATATAGCTAATAAAGGGCATAACAAACATAAAATACTATATTCATTATCTTTGAGTTCAGTTGAAAATAAGGAACTTTTCGACATGAGTGCACTGCCATTTTATAGGCCTACAGTCTATGGTGCACTGTCACTTGCCACACACATCAGCGCGTTTTTAACACGCAAACAAACACCAGTTTCTCCTAAATGGCACAGACCCAAAGGTATCAGCTATATACCCGATTTACCAATACCCAATGTGTTATGCATGGGCTGCATACTAATGAGGAGGGTGGGAGTGTTGACGCTGATGAGAAAGCATATTTCTGTCAAATAACATGACTTTAGGACTACAAATTAAGATTAACCATAACTACAACCAATGTAAAAACATATATTACCTCAGTTTATCCAGCTGTGTGGTTTCCAGTCGAGGTAAACTCCAACGAAGTGCAGGTGGCATCCGGCTGTCCATGTCAAAATGTACGACTGAAGTAAAACATTTTTCACGACTCATCGATTCTTCAAGTATCCAAAACATTTCGCGCCATAAACCCCTTATAGTCTGGTCAGTTTGGGGCAAAAATGGGGTCAAGGCTGCATAACATTTGAGCCAATGTTTTTCTGTTCATTTAGGGCCAAATAAAGAAAAAAAAGCAAGGAGCCCAAAAAATTAGGTGGGGGAAGGCCCTGAAACGGCCACGCCCACTTTTTAGACCTGGAATTCTGTATCTCGGCTCCTGAAGGTTGCAGAGAGTTGGTTTTCGGCTTAAAAGATGCGGAAATGCCATATTTATATTAGTGTTATGAAGAAACCTAGGCCCTAAAACTTTTAATTTCTGAGATATTTGTGAAAAACCTTTTTATCACTGAATCAATCAGTGCCCAAGCCACCTTTTTCTGTAAATCTGCTCATAAAAGCCATGCAGTTTGTTTGGGCAAAAGCTCTAAATCTACTCATGGGGCATACTAGTGCTTAAGTTGATTAAGGCTCTTTGTTAGAAGATGAGGACCCCAACAACCTTCTAAGAAACAATGTAAACAAAGTGAAATTCCAAAAATTATAGGTTTTTGTAAGGTGACAGCAGTTATCACACGTGATGGAGACCATGGAGCGCCTGGTCTTGTGCATACTAAGACCCCAGGTACGCCATGCACTAGACCCGCTACAGTTTGCATACTAGGAGAAAGTGGGCATGGACGATGCCATCACATATCTCTTACACAGGACGCATTCTCACCTGGACAAGGGGAAAAGTGCTGTGAGAATCATGTTCTTTGACGTCTCTAGTGCTTTTAACACCATCCAACCCCTCAGACTGGGTGACAAGTTCCTGCAGATGGGTGATGCTCAACTAGTATCCTGGATTGACAGACTACCTGACAGAGCGGCCACAGTTCGTCAGACTGAAGAACTGCCTCTCTGACACTGTGATCAGCAGCACCAGAGCTCCACAGGGAACAGTGCTCTCTCCAGTCCTGTTCACCCTGTACACGACTTCTGCTACAACACAGAGTCATGCCACATGCAGAAGTGTTTGGATAATACTGCAATTGTGGGGTGTATCAGGGATGGGCAAGAGGAGGAATACAGGAGCCTGGTGGAGGAATGGTGCAAACTCAACCACCTACAACTCAACACTGCTAAGACCAAGGAGATGGTGGTGGATTTCTGGGGGTCTAAGCCTGCTCTGCTGCCAGTCACCATTGAGGGGGTCAATGTGGAGGTGGTAAATACTTACAAATATCTACACCTGGACAATGGACTGGTCATTCAACACTGAAGCACTCTACAGGAAAGGGCAGAGCAGGCTGTACTTCCTGAGGAGGCTGCGGTCCTTCAATGTCTGCAGCAAGCTCCTCCTCTGGATGTCTTACCAGTCTGACTCTGTTGTTGCCATTGCCTCTGCTATGCTGTTGTATGGGGAGGAAGCACTAAGAAGAGGGATGCTGGGCGACTGGACTGGGTGGTAAGGAAAGCTGGCTCTGTTGTGGGAGCTGAACTGGAGTGCATCACTTCAATATCAGACAAAAGGACCCTGAACAAACTAATCAACATCTTAGACAATGACTGTCATCCACTCCACAGCACTATCATAAAGCAGAAGAGCTTGACCAGTTGGAGACTACGCTTACTGGCATGCACAACTAAATAATAATAATAATACATTTTATTTATAATGTTTTCATCAGAAGATCTCAAAGTGCTACAGCTTAAAAACACACACATAAAAAGGTGAGCAGTTTAAGAAAAAAGAAAAGGTTTTAAAAAAACATCTAAAGGGGACCAAAAGCTTTGCTAAAAAGAAATGTCTTAAGACCTTTTTTAAAACAGTCAGTGGATTGTGGTGCCCTCAAGGTGTCAGGGAGGGCATTCCACAGACGTGGGGCAGCAGCACGTCTGTGGAATGCCCTCCCTGACACCTTGAGGGAAACTGACAAACTGAGGAAGTCATTTGTCCCCAGGGACATCCTACTCTTCAATGCTTCAAGAAAGGGAAGTGAAGAGATCGACTTCTCTGCTTAGTCTATCTGCCTCTCCACCCTCTTCTACACTTTTATGACCTCCTATAACAATGTTGTGTACGGACTGTCCATTCACCCACGATGTTACTGCTTACACTGTCTACACTGTTTACAGGCTATACTAGCCCACATGCACAACCCCTCCCTCCACTGTGGACTGTGGTCTAACTTCATACTTGACCAATGGCTGATATCCTATCACTTCAAACCTATCCTTGCACTGCTGCTATAATTCTTATATTACTATGCTTACATTTATCTCTGATATTGTCCATATTTAATGCTGGTCTCTTGACTATCCCTCCACTGTTGGACCTATTTGCACTATCACCATGACACACACCTCATACAGGGTCAGTCCCTGCCCTGTTACGCAAGAGATTCATGCTTATACATCCTTCGTACATTCATGTGGATCCTTGATTTAGTATCTTTTACTGTCCTTATTAGTGGAGTTGTTATTTTATCATCCTGTTTATGTTGCAGTGTACAGTATGTTGTGATGTCTTAAGTTGGGACCTTGAATTTCCCCTTAGGGGATCAATAACGTATATCTATCAATCTTTCTGTTATGTACCTTCCTCCAAGTTCCTGTGGTGGATTTAAAAATGAAAACGTTGCACACATTTACATGACATTTCCATGTCAAGCACATGCCAGTTCAGTCAAATGGAGATCATCAAATCAGGGAACAGCAGAACTTTGGGGGCCTCAGCAGAACACTGATTTTTTAGTACACAAGTTAAACACAAATATAGTCTGATAAACAATACAATACAGTTGTTTCGAACAAAAATTCAACAGTAGAGGTCAACTACATTTCTTCTATCCCAGATTCATCTGATCCATCCAAGTTAGTTTGGTAACTCAGAATAAATTCCATAGATTTAGGTGGTTCTCAAAGCTAAAATACAGATTTTTGCGACAGTTCAGTGACAGTTCTTATTCATTTTTTTGCATCAATATTTAAAATAAATTAAGGTCATTTAGGGAGTTTGGTGGTTCATAACATTGATATAAGATGAGATTCATACCTAATAAAAACTTAATATGATTCTCTACAACCTTCAGGAGCTGATACATGAAACGTGGCCTGTGCACCATGCAAAAACTAGTTTTTTGTGAATATCTCAAAAAGTAAAGGTTTTACGACTTATGCTTGTTCATAACACTAATATAAATATACAACTCTCTGTGACCTTCAGGAGCCGAGATACAGAATTGGGTCTAAAAAGTGGCCGTGGCCGTTTCAGGGCCTTCCCCCACTTAATTGTTTGGGCTCCTTGCATTTTTTTGTTTATTAGGCCCTAAATGAACAGAAAAACATTGGCTCAAATGTTAATCATTTTTTGCAGCCATTTGCCCTAAACTGACCAGACTATTAATCAATCATATCAAATTGAAGTTTATGTTGTCAGCATTACCTTCTATGTCAGCACTAGTAAGGAGTAGCGGTCGATGCAGCGTCTATGTATATTATGTCTATGGGTCTAACCGTTCATGTGCCGTTGAAACCAAAGATTCGTTGGTTGAAACGGCGTAAACAAAATCGCATATTTCAGGCAGTAAATACTCCCGTTAAGAACCAAACCAGATTTTGTTCAATCTACACACCTATGGCTACTGAAAAATGTAAGGTTAATTTAGCAAATGTTATTTTGAAGGGTTAAAAAAACATCGTTGTTTTGAATTTCCGTACAAAAGTGGTGATAATTGGTGGTGTTACATACAAGGGTTAAAAGAGCTACACTGTCACTACCCCAAGTCTACATGATAAAGCAGAAAAACTTCAACCGACCAAACCAGGTTCGACCCCACGGCTCCCGGACAGTAGCCTTTATAAAACAGCAGAGTAATTTAAAACATAGCGTATCCAGGTTTCATTCAAGTTAGCTAATTTACCCATCCTTTTTTGACAAGCGTCCTTGACAGGGCGACCCGACCTTCTTGGAAGCTCAAGTCGGCGGTGGTGGTGTCCTACATGTGTAGGCCAACCCAGAGACATCACTCTGGGCCTACCTGTTATGGTGTTGGTGTTGAAGTAGAACGTTCACGTTATGGTCATGTCACGTGGAGTGGCGGGAATCGTGATGGGAGTGATTTAGCAAGCTGTCTGGTTTATTTATTAGCAGCTAATTCATTTATTGTGACTGATATCATTAACTTCATGCTCACTCAGTATTTCAGATTGTTACTCGCTGTGGAAGTGGAGTAAAGTAAAAGGATTGCGGGTGAACTTTTCATTTTGCATGTGCTTGGCAGCTCAAGATTAATACACCAGCTTTAGCTAACTCATCGGAAGCAACAAGCCTGAGATTAAAGTTAACAGATGACAAACGTTGACTCAGCCTGTTGTTTCTCAACCCGTAAAGTTGGTGTCATGGATAATTCAACAAAAAAGGAACCCAGAAACAAGTTGTCTAAACTTTTACTGCCAGAAACCAGTAAGTTCACTCTTTACTATTACCGCAGTAAAGATGAAATCCTTAAGGAGCACAAAAGAACTGAAGACTTAAACTACTTCATCATTCACCCCTACAGTTTGTTCAGGTAAGGTTTATATCATAACGATATCAAGTCAGTAAATTCAATATGTAAACTTGGTGACGTTTTTAAAGATAATGTAAATACTAGCATTGATAGCTTTTGTGGTAAATTAGCGTGTGAATGTGAAGTTAGCACTCTAACGTTAGCTTGCTGTGTTTGGCCTGCAGGCTCAAGAAAGGATACAAGGAAGTTTATTGTCACATGCATATAGTTACTGGATGTAAGAAATGCAGTGAAATTATGTCTGTTGTCAGCCTATTTGTGCATGGGGGGGTGGGGGGTGTAAAAAGTGCAGTAGAAGAGGGGTTTAGTAGATTAAGTGGCAAGGGCTGCATAGAAAGATGTGTGTGTGTGTGTGTGTGTGTGTGTGTGTGGGTGGGTGGGTGGGGGGGGGCACCAACAAGAGCAAGAGCAACAGGGGCAAGGAAAAACTCCCTTACTAAGGAAGACACCTTGGGCAGATCCACGGCTCAAGGGGCTAACCTAACTGCCTAGGGGTCTTGGTGTGTGTGTTGAGGGGATGACAAGGGAGATGGGATAGTGTGCTGTGTATGTGGGGAGAGGGCAGTGTGCAATATGTCATGAGACAATGTGAATGAAAGTGACATTAACATAAACGTTACACCAGATAAATCACTTCCCATGACTATTCTCAACAGGAGGTACTGGTTGTGGATAATGATTCTGATGAGCAGTACCAATATAGTTTTCGTCCCCATGGTGGCCAGTTTCTTTGGGAAGCAAATCTACATTGGCTGGACTGTCTATAATGTCTTTGTAGACATATCATTCATTGTTGATCTGTGCCTAAATTTTCGAATGGGCTACCATCATGGAAGCATGGAGGTAAGTATATTGTTTGTTTATTTACTGAACAGCTTAATGTGTCCCAGTGCTATATCAACAATGATGCCAGTGTGAATTTCAATGGCTCTTGCATATTAGGTTTATCTTCTGTTGCCATTTGTCTTTCAACCAACAGGCTATTCTGGACCTTCGCAAGATAAGAAACCATTACCTGAAGACCTGGTTCATTCCTGATCTGTTGTCTGCAGTACCAGTTGACTACTGTGTGTTGATTCTTTCGGTGTGTTGTCATTACTATATGGTGAATTTGTGTGCAAGCGCAGATAGGTGCGTCTGAAATGTCAGCTAGTGATGTGAGCCAAGCAGAAGAGATGTCTATATGTCACAGGTGGGCTAGTTGGAACTTAGAGAATTCAATAGTCAAATTATGTTATTTGAGTAAATTAGCGTAACAATGTAGTAGCACATTTTGTTCTAATGTTGTGAACCTAACTAACCTTATGTCAAACTCATGTATATTGCACACACCCAAATTATATTTTATGTGAAGAGTACACACACACACACACACATACAGCGCCCCGATGTAGGTTATCCTGGTTGTGGCCCGTTTACTTTGGCCTGTAGAAAAACAATCGGTGCAAATGGGTGCGAAGTTACTGTTTTTTTTAATTTTTTTATCTGGGTTTGTTTCAATCGATAGGACATCAACGGCGGGTAGGACAATAATTCCAATGTGAGATTAGAAATATACAGGTTACTAGGGTAGACTGAGTACAGTTGAGACACTTTTTGCTCACACAAAATCAAACAAAAAATAGATACTGAAAAGAAGTGATTTTTCACATGAAATTCTACATGCCATTTCCTTAGCTTGTAGACTAAGATATTATCAATCAACAATACCCATAGGTAGTTTATATTTTCCACAATTAGCTCATAAACATAAGGTGCATTTTTGTCTCGACATGTGTCTCAACTGTACCCATATGGAGTACAGTTGAGACAGTACCTAGTACAGTTGAGACACCCATTTTTAATGATGTATAGATAACTAACTGTTCATTGCAAAATGTATAAAAAATAACAATTGGGCAAGTGTCATTTCATTTCAATTGGTTAAAATGAATAAAATAGGAACAAAATAGTTGACACAGGAACTGATATGGTGAACAATACAAATGGAATGTTCAAGTAATAACTCTAAAGGCCCATTCACACCAAGAACGATAACTATAACCATAACGATAAAAGCGTTCACACTGAACAACGATAAGCAAAGTCTCTCCTTGTGTTAATGAATGTGACGTTAAAATTTGATGGGTTCTGATTGGCTATTAGCTTTTTATCGTTCTGAAAATCGCTCTGAAAGTGATCCCCAACGATATCGTTCTTCATGTCGTTATCGTTATAGTTTATGTGTGAACGTCGTCATTCATATTAACGAGAACGATATTTATTTATAGTTATTGTTAGGGGTGGGCGATATGGACAAAAAATTATATCTCTATTTTTTGTGATTTTGACGATAACGATAATTAGTCGATATCCTTTAAAACAGCTCATTATTTATTAATATAGCATCATTACAATAATAACCAATAACCTAATCTGTGACTTTTTAACCAAATAAACCAATGCATTGTCACTCTATGACACATTTCCAATTCTGCCCTGACTTGTGTGTGTGGCAATGACATGGTCTAGCCAGCTACATTAGAGAAGATGAATAGGCCTAACAGTTTCCCAAGAGAAAGTCTGAAGCTGAAGTTCCTTTCAAACCTTTAAATAGGATTCACTGTAAAACTAAGAGCAGATCAACAGAGTACATCTCAGTTATTTCCTTCTATGTTTTGTTTAAGAGCTATCACGTAGGCTAGCATTCCATGTTACAGAATAGAAACTAAAGCGTTAGCTTATGGCTAATGTATATGAGAAATCCCATAGAGATGCTAACGGTTAGAATAATCGGTAAACGTAGATATTTAGAGCGAACTTAAGTCCATTTACAAAAGAGTTACATGAGAATAGTTCTTTGTTTACAACTGACTATTAAAATACTCAAAGGCTAATGTTTTCTCTCCATATAATACTGTGTAGGAAAAAACGTGACTGTCTCATCAATGCTACTTGAACAGAAGTAGCCGCATAAAATCCCAAGTAGGCTGCTTTCGCTGCACAAAATAAACATTAGGCGTGCGTGGGACAATGTTGTGACCCACTAGTGATCACGTGACACTTGCTCTGCTGCACTTCTCCCGCATACACCTCCTGGGAATGTATAAGTCTTTAGTGCGTGATTTCGAGTGTTTTTTCCCCATAAGTAATTTAAATACTCGATAATGTCAATTTGCACATCGTTAAAACAACAATCACGATATTATCGCAGACGATATATATTGCCCACCCCTAGTTATCGTTATCGTTCTTGGTGTGAATGGGCCTTAACAATACATTTTGTCTCAACCGTACCCCGCTGACCTCCTCACACATTTCTCTAGATTTTGCAGTGACCTTACATGACACAATGTCATGAAATAAGCCAGTTTATAGGGCACAGTATAACTGTTGTGATGATACCAGTTACGTTGTACAGACACACAAGGGTAATGAGTTGTGTCTTTCAAATTTTTTGTGATCAAAGAGGACACTAATACGCATGTGCATAGCAAAAGTCACAACTTGGGCTTTATGGTTTTGTTGATAGGAATATTTTTTACAAAGTGGTACACATAAAATAGATAAAATAGAAAATAGTACACATAAAACCCTGTGTAGTTACCGCTAATTTCTGCAACAGACAACTTTAGGTGGGGTTGACCCAGATGAGTCTAGGCATCTCTTGAAGATCATAAATGTCTTCAGCCTCCTGCGGCTCCTGAGGGTCTTCAGGCTGGTGCGCTATGTAAACAACTGCTTGGAGGCAAGTGGACTTTACATGTGTTTTATATTTCCATTTCATGCTTCCACATCCACACTCCACAACTTTTTCACAGTTACCTAATGCCAAGCAAAAGTATGTAATGTGATGTTTGACCCACCAAGGCATCCTACATAAGAAATAATTCACATATTCATAAATGTTTTATTACTAAAAGGCATCATTGGCAAATAGTTCTTTACAAGGTTTCAGTTTCCATTGCCAGGCAGTATTATGTATATCCTTCCAAAGGTTTGGGGGGTTGGATATATCGACAACAAGGCCATTATCATGTAATCATGTCACTTACATAATACATAACACCTTTACATGCTCTAAATTACCTGAAGAGCTAACAATATGTGTGTAACTAGCCTCAGTATTGTAAATCTTTTCAGATTAAGATTTTTGATTTGTGTTTTTTTTTCTGTTACAGAGGCTGAGTGTTAGTATGAAATCCTTCTTGGAGGTGATATACAACATATTTGGCATCTACCTAATATGCCACTGGAACGCGTGCTTCCAATTCATGTTGGCTACTTGGTTGGACTATCCGCCTAACAGCTGGGTCACCCTAGCGGGCCTAGTGGTAAGTCCTGTAACATTTTGAGTGTATACGTGGCCAAATATCATAGGGGCCATACTAGAAAAAGTGACTAGTTAGTTTAAAACAAAACAGAATTCAGTGTTCAAATCCAGCATATGCGATATTTCGATATGTTTTCCCATTCAGCATTCAAGATCAAAGTTAACAGAACAACTCGGGGGCTTAGGACACATTTGATGGGTTTCAACTATGCTACACTGATGCATTTTGTTTATTGTGAACTGAACAGAAAAGACAACACAGCATACTAAACAAGGTCATTGGGCAGCAACTCCATGAACGTAGAGTAGGTATACGTAACCTGAAATCAACATATATCATGACACCACTGGTTTAGGGACTCCTATTGCCTGTCTTGACAGTCTTACTGTAGATCAAAAATTCTTCAGTCCAACTGAAAGTGAACATTGAACAGTATTTGTTTCATTAGCTTTTAATTTACTTGCCTTCAGACTACATTATATGTTTATTTGTTGGCTGAATGGCTGGTATAAAGCTCAGTATTTCAATAGTTTCATAAGTCTTTAATTACGAAATTTGATTTGAAATACATTAGATGAATACATGATGAAATTAAAAAAGCAAAAAACAAGGCGAAAGAAAATACATTATTAAAATGGGTGAGGCAGAATAAGGTGAATAGATACAGTAGGAGTTTAATGAGTACTGTATGTGCTTATGTCTCATTTCTCAAAAAGGATAAACCAATTAGTGTCCAGTACACAAGGGCCATGTTTCGCTCACTTTGTCATATGATGACACTTAACTATGGCTCAGGAATTCCAAAAGGTATAACGACATTATTTACAAGTATATACATACATTATGTTGTACTCTTACTCAACTAAGATACTGTTGTTGATGTCTTAAATACCTTGCAGGGATATCAGAGCAGTGGATGATGATAACGAGCATAACGGTCGGTTCTGTTTTATATGCTCTGGTTCTGGCCAAACTCACAGCCCTCCAGGACACCTTCAACACCAGTCAGCGGGCCTATGAGGATAAGGTGAGCCTTCCAGACCTCTGGAATAGAACCCGACTGATATCCGATTTTTAAGGCCGATACCGATTTCGATATTTGAATAATTTGTTAGTTTGAATAATAGTCATAATTTGTGTTTAAAAGGGAAAGTGGAGGCTACGTGTGTGCTATAAAGTAACAGAAATAGGGTGACCACCAACCAGACTCTGAAAAGAAGGACAAGTTGTGTTTAAAAGGGCAAATGGCCAAAATGAGGATCAGTATTTAGCTTTCCTTTACTTCATTTTAAAATAGTTATTGGCCATTATAAACACAGATAGCGATAGATTTGGTATATAGATCGGCAAATAGCTAATATCGGCGAACCGATTTATCAGTCGGGCTCTACTCTGGGAAGTCTTATCCAGGCTTTTCATGTATTACCATGTGCTGTGGCTGTCTATTGTATGAGCAACATTTTTCATGAAGGGTATGTGTAATATAATGTAATGATTTTGTTTACACTATGATTTTAAAGACTAGCCAGTTGGTTCCATTGCAGATACTCAAATCAGTCTTATTTTGAAGCTTGTAGGCTTTTGTTTTTTATCGCATCACCACAAGATGGCAGCACTGGTTCAATTTTATCAGAGCCGTATATAGATATATCTCTATATACGGCTCTGAATTTTATCTTATCACATTAGGCAGCAGTCTGGTCATGCTGGTATTGGGCCAGTCACACTTGTAAAAGAAAAGCATTAGATTGAACAGGAGACATGAGGTCTTACTCTTTCTGCCTTCTTTCAGCACAACGAACTCAAGGTGTATATAAGACACAAACAGGTGGGGGGTACCCTAGTCCCTCGTGTGTTTGGTCATATGGAGAACTGTTACCAGGGCAAGTGGTTTGATGAGAAGGCCATCCTAGATGAACTCTCTGAGCCGCTGAAACTGGTATGATTTAGCCTCAGTTTGTACACACTTTTCAAAATAATTTAGTCTCACTGTCTAAAGAAATCGCCCATGAGTTACAGAAATTGTATGTATACGGCAGGAATCCGCTTTAATTGTAGTAACAGCAAAAACAACAATTTTGTGAACCTCCCATAGAGTCTGTCTGTCTAGAGAGGGGTCTGGAAATGGTATTAAAGATAAAACAGCAAGCCATGGAAATGTTAGTTTTCTTATTATGATGGCTTGAAATGTACCATATGTACAACACCGTCTGAGTAAATGTTTTATTGTGCATTACATTAACTACCCATATTGTCTTAACCGCACTGCATTAACCATATTGAATTGACCACATTGTGAATTGAACACTTCTGTATTGAATCTAACAATGTAAGTCTACATCGGCAAATCAGCTATTCAAAACTTTGTCCTTTTTTGCAAAACTTGCCAAGTCAAAATATTAGGTTGTACAGGAACATGTTTCTTCTTAAAGAACTCATGTCTATTCCACCAACAGGCTGTGATGCAGCACATTTGCGGGGATCTGCTGAGAAATGCCTTTGGAAATGCAGACCCACTGTTTCTGTCCAAGCTGCTACTGGTGGTTGAGTTTGAGAGCTACCAAATGGGAGATGTGATCATACATCCAGGGATTACAGCAGACTATATGTACTTCATCGACAAGGGCACCATAATGGTGGAGGATGCTGGTGTCCAGCACAAGCTAATAGATGGAGATTTTTTTGGAGGTAAACCTCAGTTTCTAGCTGTCCTGTAACTGCAGTAACTGTAACGTAAGGCGTTTTTTCCACTAGAAGTTGAATATTTCTGAACTTTAAAAACAACTCTGAGCTGCAGAAAAAGACGCCTGCGATCACGTTTTAAAAAAAGCCGAGGACTTTTTTGAAAACACGGTCTACTCCATAGGCGTGTGAAAAATACGCCTAGTCTGAACATAGCCTAAGACAAAAACTGAGTATTGCCTCTAGTCAATGTGATCCCCATCTATAACTTTGCGCTCATGATTTATCATTGCAGAGTGAGTCTTTCTTTTAATGTAAACTCAAAAATATTTTTCACAGAGATAGCGCTGGTAAAGTTCTCCAAACATTACATCAAGGTATGGAATTTGAGTCCGTCCCGCTTGATTTGTCTGTCGTGCCAGGCCTACCACGCCGTGCTGCAGGATTTCCCTGAGCTGCAGGGCAAGCAGCTCAGCAGGCGGTCTCTCGCTCCCCACCGTGAGTACACCTGAAACCAAATCATCAAATCCTCAGTTATGCTGTGGGCCCCATTTTAACAGTACTAGTGGGCTATTGGCACACTTTCATTCAGTACACCTGGAGCCAAATAATCATATTTTGACAGTACTAGTGGCACACTTTCATTAGGTTTAGGTACAGGACGTTCAATACAGATGTGTATCAAATACAGTCTTTAACAGTGTGACGGAACTGCTTTGAGTTTAGTCTTCTTTTTGGGTTTTGGCCACAGAGTCAGAGGAACAGCAGCGATGCGGTAAAAAATGTTGATTTAATTTGAAGGCTTACCAAATCACAGCAAGCAAGTGGTGATTAAGGGGAATATACTAAACAAAAAATAGTAATGCAAAAAAGAATGTAAATATGGAATAAACAGTTCTGTTTAACCATCTCAGAGTCACTAGGCCTACACGTCAAACACACAGTACTGGACTAGACTAGCACTCCAAGACTGACAAAGAGGTGAACATATGTACAGGTGACCAGCACCATTCTTAATTACAGGTGAACACACAACAAACAATTAACACATAATTCACAAGACAGACTCTGAGACAAAATGATAATATTCCTCAATAAACTAATAACATATTCAAATAAACATCACATAGTAAACACATTCAAAGAGGTACAGGGACGAACATACAGAGCAACTTGATCAGGATTGCCCTGCTCCCCCCCTTGGCGCTTCCCACTTGAACATGGCCAGTTCCCTCCGGAACCCAATTAAAAAAGTCCATTGTTTCCCGCACCCTTTTGCTGCCGGACAGTCAGAAAACAAACGAGGATACCGCCGCCGGTAACATAGCATGCAAACATTTACACAGAAGTTTGGGCACCAACCTGTATGAAATAAATGTTATGCATAGTAAATAGTCTTTGTGTTTAGTGTTCATTTCCATGTACTTGACGTGAGTGACGTTGCTTAATGTGAAAAATTGATGCAGTTTGTGTGAAAAATTGATGCAGTTTGTGTGTGTGTGTGTGCGCGCGTGTATAAGACGTAGTATAGTATAGTCCATAGTCTGTGCCGTCAGGGCATTAGATATGTGCGGTCACATTTAGGACCATCACAAACAGTAATCAACAGGCTTTTTTGCTTGCAGACCATGTTTCAAATTCAAGTTCCCACACATACATAAGTAGCAGACCAAATATCAGTTTAGTTAACGGCAAAAAACAAGTTAGTAGTATTCAAAATACTATTCCCATCGGAAATATTGTCAGTGAATTTTAGGTTAGCAATACCTACAAGCTACCTACCAAGGCCAGTACACACCAGATACGACACGAAATTCTGGGAAAATGCAAAAATGTAGTGTGCGAATTTTCACACTCAAAGTGTACACTCTGAGTCCGATGTGATTATTTATTATCTCAAGAATTGAAAGAGATTTGGGTAAAAGAGAAAACAAAAGGGAGAAGTCAGAAAATCATCAAAATTGAAGCAGATTATAGCCTTTGGGAGGTGCTGGGGAAATAAAAGCTTACGGCCATCCTTCCCACCCCTTGTCTATTCTACTTGTGCTATTATGATAATTGTGTAGTCCACTGATGAAACACATAGAAGTCGGTTGGGGGTCATCAGTGCACCAATCCACCCCACTGCACAACACACACACACACACACACTTTGCTCCCGCATATTGGGCTTGAGTTCTGCAATTTGAGCGGACTGTTGTAGCCTAACAACTTGTAGCGTAGGCTAAGCCTAATTTAAAATGTTATGCAAAATGTTATATGCCAGCATGCTATAAAACAGGCATAGCCTATATCATGTGCAACTCAGGAAACCATTTCACACGCATGCATACCTCAAAAGTCGTGTTAATCTAAAGTGGAGCGGAGGGCGTAACCCAACGAACATCAGAGACTGATAAAATCGCACTGATGCAACAAGTGGTTAAAATTGATCAGCTCGCATGGCAATGATCAACACAGCAAAAACTAGGCTAATAATGACACCAGTTAAAGTGTTCCACATATTACAGAGTTCTACATTAGCCTACTTAAGTTATGAGGCATAAAGCAATGTTAACGCACCAAGTCCGAGACTTCTCTTGCGCTAACGTGAGGCAAAATTATGATGGTGGATACCCTGGACATAATGCTGTCAGCATATATAATAGTAGGATAGGCTATATTATCATGCTCTGCATCCAACTATGGGTTCAAATGCCTAAGCAATGGCCTATTCTAAAACGTCCATTTTTGTGAATGAATGTCATATTTTTCCATGCACATCTGTACAGTGAGAAGCTCTCTGTTCACTGCTGTACAGATTTCATTCTTTTTTGGTGCTTGTGAAATGATGGGATGGTGGTAAGAAGTGGGGAAAGCTGTCTATGGTGGAGTTTGCACTGTTGAATTTAAAACTCTTTGTAACTTTGGCATATAGGCCTATTAATGAGATGTCATCATGGGCAGCAAGATCACCCATTTTTTCAGCTTTTTCTGCTTGTAGTTCTACTTGTGACATCAATGGAACCCTGCGAAATCCTTATTTAATTGGTCAGGCACTTTTTTTCGCATGCAAAATTTTGCATCAAATGAGACTTCCGAAAGTTTTTTTTCATCGCAACGAATTTCGTCCTCTGTGTGTACAGACTTATTAGAATATATGTGTTTAATAGCCTGCATAATTTCGTGCGGAAATTTCGTCAGAAAAATTGGATTTGGTGTGTATGGCCCTCTACTGTACCGAACATTAACTGAACCGTGACTTCAAAACTGAGGTACACACTGAACCGTAATTTTTGTGTTCCGTTCATCTGTACACCATTGTATGTCACCGGTAATAATTAGCAGAAATACAAAACAAATTCACATATTGTCTCATTTTTTGAAGTGGTGCCACAATGGAGGTTTAGGCAGTTGTCAATAGTTCTTCAAGACTTTTCAAACAATTCTCATGAAATATTAATTAGTCCATATTCATATTATGCAGTTCTGTATAATGTCCTGAATTAAGTTGTTCTTTGTCTCTATTTTTTTCTCAGCCAGTAGTAATTTGGTGTATCTTGCTTGATTTATTATTCAAAAAATAATTAATAGATATGTTTTTTTGTTTGTTTTGTTTTGTTTGTTTTGTCTTGCACAGGTGGTGGTAGGACATGAGACTTTGGACAATTAGGTTTGTTTTTGAGGCGGAATACTATGATCAGCCTACCATCCATCCAGAATCTGCCCACTGCACACAATATGTCTGTACTGAGAAAAGATCAAAGGAATGATGTAACAACCTTAGCACACATTCCAAACCATTCCATGATGATTTCTGTGGCTTTTATACATTTCATCAGTCTGACTTGGTAACAATGTGGTAAAATGACAGCAGTTTTTTTTAGGTATAGGACTTTGGCCATGCCATGAGTTAGACATTGTAGTAGACAGTTAGAGCTTTGTTTGGGCATGCAATCAATGCCTAGGCAGCGCAATCTTTTTAAACTGTTGTCTCTCTAGTAACAAAATGTTAAATGTACCGTTTTCATTCTCATTCTAAGGAATGTATTACTTTATACGTTTGTATGTTACATTTCCATGTTTAGTTGTGTTATAGTTTCATACAGCATTGCTGAATTGTCAGCCAAAATGTCTCCTGGAATCCCATCAACAACTAGAGCATGCTCTGTTGAGAATATTCAGTTCAGTTTTGCACTGACAACATACTCTTATCAGTTGTGCATTTGTACATGCATGTTCTCATTAACATTGATTTTTACCATAAGTGTGTCCTACCGGATTCTTATCCTTTTCCTGTAGTTCAATAATCATTCAAAACCTGCAGAAAAACAATTCCGTTCTGGTCCCAACCATTAGCATATATGAATTTTAAAGTTTAAATTTAGGAGATGCGATATGATGTCCACGTGTGTGTACAGTACTTATCAGGAGAGTAAGTCTTGAAGTTAGACTGAAAGACCAACTAGTAAGTGATGTAGTCTAAACAAAATATATATACAGCTAGGTTAGAAGTTGTTATATCGTAACAGACAGCTCCTCATTTACAGAAAGCCAGATGAGCTGTGGGTATCATTCCTCAGGGCACTTTCAGAGAGCTAAAAGGCCAGGTCCTTATAGCCTACCTGAATTTGAAACTTCACTGTTAACTGGCATTTTGCCACTATGTTATCTTCCCTCCGTCCTATCTCATCCAGGCATGGCCTCAGACACGTCTAAATGCAAATTGAGGTCCAATGGAGTGTAATTGCTGGTGTGTGATGATTACAACGGGAAACTAATGATTTTCCTCTGCCAAGGTCAGGCGAGGTTTAATTAGGAGAGGTGCAATCAGCGCTACTCCCCTCTTGCAGGCGAGCCGTTATCTGGGCGTCTGCCAAAAAAAAAAAAAAAAAAGCCTACCTATGGCACGTCTGAATGAGCTAATGTGTCAAAGGCCTGCCACCACCTTGCACTGTTGTGATTGTGTTTGAAGTGGAATAACTAAAGCTTGTCATCCGAAGGAGTGGAAAAGGTCGACTTTGTGGAGATTAGAATATGGCACTTGTAATTTGGAAATAGGTGTAGAGTATGTCAAGAATAAGAGACACACTGAGGATTCAGAGTTATTACCTGAGGTCTGCTTCTCCATTTCCATTACCATATAAATTTTCCCTCAATTCTTCCTGCAAAGAGTTGCTAATAGTTTGGCATATCTAAATTATGTATCATCATTACTTTTTATGATCTATATAGTTCTTACTTAAATCTGCCCAAGGATAGACATCCACTGGCACCAGAATTAAAGAATTAAATCAATATGAGACAAGTCATATACAAAGGGTTACAACACTCACCCATCAACAGGACACTTTGCTAACATATTGTACAATGAATAGTATGGTTATGGTTATGGTTATGGATTTAGCAGACGCCTTTGTCCAAAGCGACATATAAATACAAAACAACATAATAATATTTAAAAATGAACAGGGAACAGATTATAATCTAGGTCAAATATAGTAAGGAGAATAGTTGTAGTACACAATAATATCAATTCAATCAATAGCCTAATAAAAAAGCAATGTAAAAAAGGGGAAAGGCAATAATAAAAACAATAATGTCAATTCAATCAATAATATAAAACAATAACATGCTAAGACTACATTAAGGAGAATATCAATAATAAACAATAATGTCAAATTAATTAACAGCCCAATTAAAATAAAACAACATTATATAAACCATAACACATAAGCGCTTAAACAACTAAGTATATGTTGAATAGGAATGTCTTTAGACCCCTCTTAAACGACCCAAAACTACCACAGGAACGGAGACCACTGGGCAGTTCATTCCACCAACATGGAACCACTGAAGAAAAGAGTCTGGAATTAGACCCAGTTTTTATGACTGGTCGACACAACATACGCTCACCAGAAGACCGCAGTGGGCGGTTGGGGATGTAAGGCTTGATTATTGAATTAAAATAACTAGGAGCAGATCTAGTTAGTGTCCTATAGGCCAAAGTGAGAGATTTAAATTTAATTCTGGCTACTATAGGGAGCCAATGGACTTCATATAATCAAGTCAAATAGTACTTCACTAAGAGCTATATTCTGACATTTACCCCCATGAAACTGTTATATAATTCAACAGTTTGAAATAATAGTCTTGACTGACTGGCCTCAGAAAAAAAGTAATTCTGGCAATGAAGTTTTAAGATAAAGTACTTTGATTTTAACCACACAATACTATCAGCCAGCTTGCACCAGTCTAATTACCATTTCTCTGTCTGCTTGTTCGGATTATCCTTGGGAAAAATATTGTAGACCACCCTCCTGGCTGCGCGAGTGCCTGAGAGCACACAAGGAGCACCCAACAATTACATCTGATGTTCAGACTGTCTTTTAAAATGTTGTCCCGAGACCTTATGCTAGACCATATGTATATAATAATCTTGTGATACTGCCCAAAACTATGCTGCTTGTTTTTCTTCATGACAGATTTAAAAATTTGGTCTTAAATTATTTAAACTAAACCCAGCAAATGTAATGCCCTAATTGTACCACTTATTCAGTGAAATGAAGAAAAGGAAGGTGTTCAGTAGGCCTACAGATTACAGAGCTTACTAGCCATTATGATCTGGCCATTAGGTGTACCTAATGCTAGAATTTCCTCAGTCATTCTGGAAAAAAACCCTTTAGTATGCTACAGAGCTGGGTTTAGCTGTTTTCTCTGTGGCTTTTCTGTCTGACCCACTTTCTGTGCTTGACTTGACTGGGTTGCTGCCACTGCTGCTGGGGGAGGTCCCTGCAGACTCTCCCTTACACAACCCAGTGAGTCCCCTAAGTGACAATCCATGCGTGTACACAGAGACAGAGAGAGAGTACACTATGCATCCTTTCTTTTGTTTTTGAAGACCAAAGGTAAAAATGTTAGCAGCCAGCTGATTGGGAATTTTAGAAATCCTTAAGAAAAAATGAGATACAAAATGAGAGTTGCAATATAATGAAGCCTACATTCAGTGTGCAATATTTAGTGGAGAAATTAATCAGATGAAAACTGACAGTCTGGGGTGGCTTTGAGGAGGTCAAGAATGTAGCCTACTCTAATTCTACAGAGGTCCACCAGAGGGCTAACTTGATTTCCCATAAGAATTGTGTAAAACTATCAATAACATTCTTCGCCGCTTGCACAAAGGATGTTTCTTTTGTCAAGATTCTGATATCCTGTTTTCTCAATGTTTCCTTTATGAAACATGAAGTGAAGTGTGTATTCAAATGGTAGCCTATGGATGTCGTATTTTATTGCAAAACCTCCAGGGAAGCCTAGACACACTTTGTATTCTCGTATACTGGAACATGTGAAATTCTCCCTTGCTATAGCCTACGAAACCGAATATTTCAGCTGACCTAAAGGGGAAAAACTGGAAACATTGTACCTCGAATGCTACAGAAAAATGGATTGAATGTTCGACTCGAATCATACTGAAAACACGATATGGAGGGGTCATTTTGGTTTTATTGAGAAAGGTTATTTTTTGTGCTAATGCTAACATCTCTTGTTACCCCATATATTCTGCTAACTTCTGATGGAAATGCCATTCTGCACAATCACCCGACGTAGTATGTATAGCCTATATTGTGAGGGGAGGATGAAGGTCAAATTATCTTTGCTTGTGATGTGCCCAAACATTGTTACAAATCAAGTCCAGATTCTATACTGAATCCAGCCCGCATTTTCCAAGATAGGCGCTGGTGAATAATAGTTGTTACAGTTTTCGATAAGTAGGCATGGCATTATCCTACGCGTTTCTGCCCCATATGGGTGAAAGGAGATGAAAAGTTTCCAATACATTTCCGTCGTAGATATAGTCTACAACATTCACAATTGAAACAAAATCTGGTATTTCGTTAAGAATCAAGACGTGCTTCAGTTGATTGTTAAACGCATTTCCCTCCAACTGGCTCACCTCCCCCCTGAACGTATATTTTCGTTGTGCCGGTCATAAATGATGACTTGCCATGCCCACACAAGTTGTGGCGGCTTCAACACTAAATAATGAAAGCAAACCTAGTTTATCCTTCCCTTTGAGTCATAAGTTAAAAATCGTTTAAGTCAGGAGGAGCATCTCGCGGATCCGGGGCTGTGTTTGGGGCAGGAGATAGGGGCAGCGCTACCCCTATGAATAATGTAGATCGTTTTCATCATGAGCTGAACATAACAAGCATAGCTCGCGCCTCTATGGGCAACAATTCGGATCCACGAGAGAAGGAATATGGAAATAAATCTATATCATCTTCAAATCCGAAAGTGACTTCGAGCATGGAGACAGGTTTGCTAGCGAATCATAAACTGAAAAATGCTGGTGGCGGAGATCCCCCTCCTTCGTCTCACCACCACACACCTCCACAGCAACAGTCGCAACCATTCAATCAATTCCAACAGCATCACCAACGTCAAATTCAAAACAACAACATTAGCAACCAGCAATCAGCGCAAGGAGACTTCGGGAATCGTCAACATGGAGGGAAAGAGAATATTTTGGGCGACCAAACCGAACGCCATCAGCAATTACTGAATAAAAGTGAAGAGGAGGACCGATCCTGCAAAACGGGTGATCGGATGGGCAGCAGGTACGACCACAGCAACTTGGGACCAACGAATAACAACATCAACCAGTCACAAAGTGGTAACACTACGGTTTCTGAGTTTAATAATTATTATGGGAATGGAAGAGGAGGGCCTTGCTTTGATCAACATGGCGGACAACAAAGCCCTGGGACGGGGATAATGCATTCGGCACAAAACAGCATGGATCAAGTACAAAACTCTCACGAAGGGTATCATAATAACCCCTACAACCACTATCCGAATTACAGACCTGGCTATGGTGGCACTGGATATGGTATGATGAGCCCCTCACGGCAGGGGAACAACATGATGGGCCCAGGTGGTAATACGACTTCAGCTAGTCATGGAAAAGCTGCCATGGCTACAGCCTCGGCTTCTGGTGGTGTAAATGTCGGGGGTTTTCAGCGATTTCCTGGACAAAATCAACAGCACCCATCTGGAGCTACCCCTACTTTGAACCAGTTACTGACATCGCCAAGTCCTATGATGCGAGGATATGGCAGTGGCTATCAAGATTACAATAATCCCTCTGCACAACAACAACAATCAAGCATGGGCTTGAGCAAAGAAATGAGCTCTCAATATGCCCAAACTTCTCATGGTTGGGGAGGACAACAAAGAAATCATCCAGCAATGAGCCCTGGGAACAACGGTCACGGTGGCAACAGAGCTCAGGTGGGTTCGTTAAGTTGTTTGTCTGTTTACGTTGAGTTCTCTAAAACAAGTTACTGCTTGTGAGCATAGCTATCCGCTTAGTTACATTGGCGTCTTAGCCAGCTAGCTAACTCGTCAACTTGTTTCCAGCGGCCCTGTACCATCACAGCTAGCTTGGACCATTTAGCGATTTGGCAGGAGCCAATGCTAGCTAACGTTAGCCAACGTCTAAAGGAGCATTTGAATAACTTGCCATGACAAACTCGGTAACATGTTCTTTGCAAGAGGGTAGAAATGTAGACTCTATGATATGAAATTGTTATATACGGACTCAGAACAACTCCTGTTTAGTCATTGCAATCAGCTGTGTAACCTGAAACAAAGTTACCTTATTAAGTTCTGTCCCAAGGTGACTTAACGTTAGCTGGCTAAGCTAGCCGTAGCTTCTAATGCAGTTAGCAAACGATTGGCCATTATTTGTAGCAGGTTAACGTTAGCTTCCTCCAGCTAGCCTTGAACATATATATTTTACACAAGTTTCGCTTCATAAGTATTCTATCAAATACATTTCCGTATCATTATCTACAGTACTACATTATTTACGACGTTTAAAAAGTGACTTCTCTGGAGAAGAAACAGACCGTGTTCCCTACCATGGAACATTCTAGTAGTAACGTTAAACTACTGCAGTTGGAGAGGGTAGCAGTGCTAACATTAACATTCTAGCTAACGTTACCATTTTGGCTAGCCTGTAACCCTAGGCTGTGCAATCGCTTTAATAGTGTTTATAACGTTAAAAATGTAACATATTAAACTATAGCCATTGCTACATATGACCAATTTCGTTGCTGCAAACATAATAGAAAGTTTAGTCGATTAAAATCACCCGTTGAATTTGGGTAAGACTTTAAAAACTATTCGCGGAAACAAAGTTAATTTAGCTACCTAATGTTAGCTAAGGTTAGCTATCGCTAGCATCTTACAAGTAAATTGGCTAATTGTAGCTAAACGAGAAGCTAACTAGCCTGTAAGCTAAGTCATTTGATTGATAGGGAGGGGAGGGTGATTAGGGCACAAGTAGAGCATGTCTTTGTAGGATGTAATGTGTTTTGTTACAACTGTCATTCTATCTTTAAAGTTGGTGGCAGTTAAAGACAAATTATTTTTAATGTCTGCATAGTGTGAGGTTGGGCCTTTTCCAGCCACAGAGTGTTTGTATTGATGTAATCATTTTTGGTAAGGTTAATAGTGTCATGTTTAAAAGTTTAGTTGAACTTGCAAACAGTTTAAGCAAAGGAAAAGAGTTTAAGCAGATTCAAAAGTAGTTGGACAGTTGACTTCAAGCTGATTGCCTCCCACTCTTTCAGTGGGCATCAACTTTGATTCCCAAGTTTGAGTCACTGTTAATGTGTTTTTTCCTACTGTTTTCCTACTGTTTCACCCCTGAAGAATTAGAATAAATAGTGTGTTAATTATGAAGAAAATCAAAACAGTATTTTTTACAGTATTGTAGGTCCTATACTGTTTGTAGACCTTCTGTGACAGCTTCATGATCAACCAGCCACTGTACCTAGTGAGTGCACTGGGTTTAGTAATCTGTCACTTGCTTTTATGCTAGGGCCACCTTAAGGGACCACACTTTTTTTTTTTCACCTCTGGATGAGTTTCGCTGACCTTCACACACATGCAGATTAGCCATGTGCTGCCAGTTATTGTCTGTCTCAGCGGGAAATGGGGAACAGTTTTGCTTCAGTGCCCTGGGTATTCCCGCAGCCCTGTTAGGGGAGGCTTTGCTAGAGGTAATGCCTGTATCGTATAGCATTTTTAAAATATATGGTTAGGTATCCTCTGCTGTCAGGGTTATGCTTAGACTAAATTTAAAAACCAGCACACAATTTGTCATTTAAAGTCGACTTCTTGTAGAGTAGGAGATAATTTATTTGATTGTTTGTCAGTTTGAACTGGGTATTTGAGTTGGAGGCAATGTTATAACCAAGTCGTGTAGGGTGAATGAATAGGCTATAGACTTTAGTCTTTTAAGGCTTTAGTGTGGTTAATTGGCATAGTATAGCGCATCTATATTAAGTTGACAGTATATGAATTGAAGTGCAAAGAAGGTACATCCAATATCATAAGTTTGTTACAGATGACTTATGTTGGAGTGATGGCAAAACAAGGTTACAAAACAAGATGTTTCAATATATTTCCTGAATGCATTTTAAAGCAACACCAAAAAACTTTCCCTCTGTTGCACGTACGCTATTTGTTTATCCAGCACCGGTTTTGCAAATAACGATGTCCACAGACAAGGTAGAATATTTTGCATTTATTTACTATTTTGCGACATCAGATGCAAGTCAAATTTGTAGTTTTTTATGTCTCATTCCATCGAACTACAGATCCGCTACCCGATCTGGCAAACTTACATTGTGCGGTTATAGCCGATAGAGGGCCGCGAAGTGAATGCAGAATTGCCGATCACCCTGTTACGAGTTGATGAACCACTGAAACGTTTTTGGAAACATTATTTTAAGGTATAAAAAACTCTTTGGTGTTGCTTTAAGCTCTCCTGCCTAGTTAATATTCTTTGACAATTTCTCAGAACAGCTGTATCATTAAATTAGGGAACCTAGAGGCTTCTGTACAATACAACTGTGAAGGGTTTGATGATTTTGCTAAATCCTTTACAGAAGTCTATTTTATCTTGTGTATTTACAGAATTGTGATGGCTTATGTCATGTATGATTCTCAGAAGATTTGAAGTGGTCATCAACTTTAAAAGAAAGTCTTAATGCAACCATGTCGGAAGGAAGAGGAAAAATCTTGTAGGCTTATTCATTTCCGTTTGTGTGGGAGTGGGGGTGAGGTGGGGGGGAGGTCCACCTCCTGACTCTCTTGGCCTTAACCCAGTACTCATGCTGCCATGCTGCTGTGACAGAGCAGTTGTGAACTGCTAAATCTGGAAGCCAATGATCATCACTTTACAGTAATTGATTCTCAGAATAGGCCCCTTAAAGTAGGTGTCTTTTTTCCCCCTCTGCTCTCTATCATGTCTTTCATTCAGATACAGTGCATACAAACCATCAGATTTCAGGGGAAACAAGGAGCTCATTTTGAACTTTTCGTGAAACTGATTTCCTGTATGATGTCCCCGAGACTGCTTGGTTTGTTTAGCACTGTCTGCGTAGTCAAGCTTGTGGTTTGGAGAACAGGACGATCAGGATATTTTCTTCATTGTGCTGTTGTCGTCCTTTCTCTCTGTCTGTCTCTCTTCCACCACCACCTCCCACAACTACATTTCTGACAACAAATGGAAACTGTTCTCTCTCTCTCTCTCTCTCTCGCTTGCTCGCTCGCTCTGTTTCTCCTCCCGCTGCCTTGATTCATTCCCCTTATTGCCGACCGGGCCCAGGTCTGCTTGTCTGATCGCCCAGATTGTGCAGCTTCCCTCCTGGGCACAGCTCATCTCAGTTCCCCTGTCCTTCACCCGGAGAGAGCCATTCGCTTGACAGATGTCCCGCCTCCGGCTCAAAGCGCATGAGCACAGAAAAAGAGGAAGTGAAAATGATTATGCTGGCGGCACGCCGACGCACAAAGGAACACGTGGGATTTCGGTTGAACTGTCAGATGCAACCCTGGACTTCCCGCCCTGAATGTCACTGCAAAACACACACATGCGCTCAGCCACGAAGGCCATGAAGCCCTCTTTGCTTGTTGTGCATGTGAAAACACCACTAGCCAATGAAGTGGTTTCCAATTTGGACCATTGCTGCTTTGCAGATTTTTAAAAAAAAAAATTTTATTGGGAGGACTGAAGCTATTTAACAGTCGTAAAAATTGAAATAAAACCAACTCCAAATAGAAGCTTTATTGCAGTGCCTTGGCTTCAGCTCTGTAATGTTTAGGCCCATTAATGTTTTTATTGAAGCATCTTGCCCTTTTGATTATCTCTAGAGGTGTTGTCTAAGACCGTTCCAGAACCATAAATTGTGAATTGAGTTTTCATGTCAGACTTATTTTGTTGCATACTACAGAGTAGGTCATTGTTACAGCACATGTTAGGATGGCAAAGGCTTCTTCTACATGTTCTTTTCTTTGCTATAATTGTTGTTTTTAATTAAATAGCCTAGAAAATTTAGCAGACTTCTAGAAAAATAGAACAGGACTGGTTAATGAAAAGTAAATAGTTGTGAGGGAGGTAACAAAAAAAAGCACTGGCCGCCAGGGTCTGACTGCTGACACTAAAAGTACTCGTTTAAAGTGGCCTCCCAGGGTTTCTCAATTGCTCACATTTTCTGTAAGTGCTGCCTCAATTGGCCTGACGTTGGCAGTGACATGAGCAGATTAGTCTGGATTGCTCTCATGTTTTTTTTTTTTTCCTTTTCCTTTTTGGCAAAGCCTGGCTGCTCACGAGCCTAACCTGATTCCCATATCGCTGAATGGCACTTTGCCCTGTTTCCCTCTTTCAACTGGGCTTGATGGCTGTGTCTCAAACCGCCTACTTGCACACCTCAAATACTTAGTTTAGTATTAGTATACAGTGCAGATATTGTGACAATACTTACCATCGAAAAGTGGGCACAACATAAGTAAGTGCTCAATGCCACTCAGTGGCAAAAATAAAATGTTACCCTAAGATGGCAGAAGATGGATAACCACCTGTCTGTACGTGTTGTAATGTCGTTATGTCTCCTGTGGTTTAGCCTGTTGTGGTCCATCAACCCTCTTCCTCTTCACTAATTCCCAGCGATTCTTCCTTGCAGGTGACGCCCATGGACGCCATGGCGATGAAGCGCTCGCAGCTGTACAGCGTGGGGAGCAGTCCCTACGGCCAGCAGCAGCCCGGCGGGGCCTACCCAGGCCAGCAGTACGGGGCGCCCGGCCCGCACCGCTACCCAATGGGAATGCAGGGGCGGGGCCAAGTGCCAATCGGAGGCATGCAATACCCTCCACAGCAGCAGGTATGTATGGACTATGGAGGCAGGACCAAGAAGGCCTGAGCCTAGTTGGTATTTGCTAGCATGACATTTGTTGTACTTCACATTCACAAACAACAACAACAAAGCCAGATTCCTTTGTGGGTAACAGCAGTAATTTGCTATTGTAGTGTGGACGTGGTACAGACAGCAGGGCTAGTTGAAATAGGGCTCTAAAGTACAAAGTTACCCGCAATATGATGCGAACTTCTGGGTACTCAGATTACCCGCGATAGGAACTGATTTGACCAGATACTTTATTGTAGGCCTTGTGGTTTAGAAACCATATACATCTTAGGTATTGGTATACATCGTAGGTGTTTTCCTGTTAATTTGTTATGTAGGTAATATGAAAAAAGGAAAGTAAACCTGCTCAAATATGTTCATCCAGTATTTACTGAAAGGTGCATAATTTGAGGTGCTTGCCATCCAGTGGCAAATTAGATGGGTAAATTTAACCCCTTCATAAACTTTTGTTTTACTCAAAGATTTTTACATTTACAGTAGGACTTTATCTCTGACCACTTTCAAGCCATGGCCTTTTGAAATTTTGATATAAAAATCCAATGGTGTTGCTTTCTTGACCCTGACGCCTATAGTTTGCCAGGTTTAAAAAAAGTTATGAGAGGAAAATATTTTTATTTGGTGTGAAACACACACATACCTGTTTTTATGCTTTTCATTTGTTTTATAATTAGTATTAATATTTATTTTATCATTATTTAAATTTTATTTTAATTCTGTTTGCAGTTTTGTGTGGTATTTGAAAAAAAGAACATTGCATTTTCAGAAATAGCCGGCCCTCCAATCAGATGACGTTGGCAGAATTGGCCCCCAGCTCATTTGAGTTTGAGACCCCTGCTGTAGGGTGTAGCACAAAGTTGTCTTTTGTTGGGTTATTTTAATGTCAGGCAATATTTCCTTGATGTTATGTTGTTACGATGCAGAGTTTAATTAAAGTTTCCCCCTGTGGCACTGAAAACCATGTCTGTGAATCAGCTGAAGTCTCCCATGGACCTAACAGAAATAGCACTAAATTGTTGGGGTGTTCTTAATTTAGCGGCAGTGGTATTTCAGGTCGTTGAAGCAGCAGCAGCAGCAGCAGCAGCACCACCGAGAGAGAGAGAGAGAGAGAGAGAGATATGGGGGGGGGGCTCCTAGCACATGAGTTGAAATTCTACCGCATCGCTAAACAGGAAGAGAAACCACTCTCTAAGCCTAGGGCACATGATACTATTTTGTCCTGTGTGTGCATTTGGGTGTTGGATGTGCATGTCCTGTCTTTAAAGTCTATATGTGTGTGTGTGTGGGTTTGAGTGTTTGAGGCAGACATTGCCACGCTGGGTGGAAGGCTCGGCGTGCATGTTTGAGTGGGCTGGTGAGGTTGGGCTGGTCAGTGCTGCGCTATTCTGGGCGCAGGCTGCACTGAAACTATATTTAGCTCAAGCCTGCTGGATGGGGAGTAAAGCCACCCCAGAGACAGCCTGCCACTCACACACACACACACACACACACACACACACACACACACACTCACACATACTCATACACTCACATACATACACACACACAGAGCCAATCTGCTGACGTAGGAGCCACACTCATAAACTGGAAACACGCTTGGACCACACACAGAAATGCACTCTGAAGCGCGCACACACACACACACACACACACACACACACACACACACACACACACACACACACACACACACTGCACTTAACTTTACTTAACACAAATGTGAATGTTGATTATGTTCCTTTTTATGTTCTCTCTAAATGTTTAATTTAAATTTGTTTAAACGATCATGAATTTCCTTCTCGCCCTTCACACTTTTGATGCCTTTACCATCACCACTGAAATGGCTTGGCAGAAAATCAGTTTAAAATAAAAGGCCGATAGGGACAGACTCGGGCACACAGAAATCATGTGGACCTAGCTGAAATGTGCGAGATATTTTCCTGGAATTGGAATTTGTGTGAGACATTGGTATGACACACATACTTTGTCTTAAGGATCTCCTGTGTGTGTGTGTGTGTGTGTGGAGAGATGTAGAAACCCAGGTAAGCCAGTACTAACAACAACACATTTTTTCGACACTCAAAGCACTTCACAGGGGAGGGAGAACCTCACTAACCACCACCAATGTGTAGCACCCACCTGGGTGATGCACGGCGGCCATTATGCACCAGAACGCTCACCACACACCAGCTTGAGGTGGAGAGTAAGAAAATGAATGAGCCAATTACACTCGGTTACTGTACTGATTTTTTTTCATTGTGATGTTTTGGATTATCTTCAATAGGCTAATTTTGAATTGAAAGCGCTATAAAGCCATCCTGACTAGTGTTACGCTCTCCTCCTTTTCCCAATACCCTGGGGTATAGCTAGAGCCTTTTAAAGCCAAACATCACAAAAAATACACAAGCCCATACTCATTCAGCATTCAAAAGGCGTGTCGGCCTGCTATTGACCAAAGATTGTTGGGTGATAAGGGATCACATAGTAATCATTTCATAATTATTACATTTATTGAGAAAAATGTTTCCACCTGAGTCAGTAACTCCTGCTTACTCTACTCCCAACACACACACACGCACACATGTGCCTAGTTTCCTTTGCTTGTTTGAGTTGAGAGCTGTGGTGTAAGACTTCTCCCCTGCTGTGAGAGTGTTAAGTGCGGCACATACTCGACGCACCCGACCTGTAGCGCGACAATGTGACGTCACAGAAGCGCCGTAACCATTTATACTCGCACGTCGTGGTCACGACACTAGTTGCAATATTCTCCTGAACAGAGGTGTCGCTGTTGTGAAAAGATTAACGCTAACTACGTTACACAGCAGAAGAAGCTGCATTAAGAAACACTAGTAGCAGAGAATGTAAACGGGCTCTGCTATTAGCTAGCCTCTGTGATGGTACTTCAGACTTTGGTTGCTACTATTCACAACTACCATTATCATCTAGTTTCCAAGGTGTGTGCACAGGTAGATAGATAGATAGATGGTTATATAGATAGATACTTTAGTCATCCCGAGGGAAATTTTAATAATTTAAACAGTTTAGTTAGCTGGCTAGCTAGCTAGCAGCTGGCTGAGTTTGTGTAATTTCCTGAAGTGGAAAGAGATTTTGTTCAGGCCTTAATAGATATCCTTTGTTTGAAAATAAATCGTTTATATTCTTTCCTCTTAATTCCATGTGTAACTATCACTGGTAACTTTGTTAACTTGTCCAGCAAACTATTAAAAATTCACGACTGTAACAAAACACTGCAACTCTAGCTTGCCCTCAAACTAGTCCATCTTCCTGTTTCCGCCTTGTCGCGCTCGTCTGAAAAAAAATGAGTGGTGCGCTACCGTGTGCTACACGGCCCAAACCCTGGTGCGCCAGAGAGATCTACGTCATTTTGACGTCACATTGTCGCGCTACCGGTCGGGTGCGTCAGGTATGTAGAAGCCTTTAAGAGTGCCGTCTGCCTGTGCCTTGTGGCATCCACCTGAGGTGAGCCGTGTTCTCTAGTGGACCCGCCACTGACCCCTGTGGGCCCGTTTGTGTTGTGCCTTTGACTAGCCCAAACGCTGGCAGAACCAACAGAAGGCAGAAACAGTGCAGAATATATAATGTCTCTTGTTTACATGCCAAATGCCAAATTGAAACTAGAGAATGTAATTCCAGGGAATTATGAGTGCATGAAAATGAAGCTAGGACAGACATAGCATAGCTTAATAAAGCTTTAAATCTTTAGCAGTTATGCTAAAATGTTAACTATGCTAACAATGTTAACTATGTTAACATGCTAACCATGTTACTTAGCTAACTTAGCTAATCATTTTTAGCAGTTTTGTTAAACATGTTAACTAGGCTAACAATGTTACCTATGCTAACCACTCAGCTAACTTAGCTAATCATTTTTAGCAGTTAATTATGTAAATTAGTATTTGCATAATTAGTATTAGTAAATTGTTAATAATGTATATGTATATTAGTATTAGTACATTTTTAATTATGTTAACTATGCTAACAATGTTAATGATGCTAACTAGCTAGTGAGGACTTTTATTTTGAAATAGTTCAAGGCAGAGGATACAGTTGATGGGAGTCATAGTTGACTGACAGTTACAACAGTTGAACAGTTAACAGTAGTTGAACAGTTAAAAAGTTGGATAGTTTAAAGGGACTTTTATTTTGAAACAGTTGTGGGCACAGGAAGCAGTTGAAGAGGATCTGTAGTCTTAATACAGCCATATTGTATGCTTAAAGCCTGAGACAGATGCTGCAGGTGGCCTGAACACCTAACACGTAACGACTCTATACACGATTTCATTGGCCTGATTGAGTTTCGATTTCTGGAGCTCACAAGCCAACGGAGAGTTGCTAGACTGGTCCTAATTACATTTGCTGCCGCTAGCGGCGCGTCTAGATTTCTAGGCTAGCCCCATGTATCATCACCTTAACACTTTTTCCGCGTTTAATGCGACCTCAACCGTTTAACGTAGAAACTTCATTCAAACTGTGTTATGTAGGTCTTACTTAGGACAGGTGTGGAATGTATTTTTCATATTTGTAACTTTTATACTATTAATAACTATTATAACTATTAACTAGAGAATGTAATTCCAGGGAATTACGAGTGCATGAAAATGGCTGCTGAATGAAATATTGTTGAATATTGTCTAAAATATAATCTAAGTAAAAAGATGGAGGTCAGATAGAGAAAAAAGCTGTTGAGTATTTTAAATAGTTAAATTATTTTATAGCGAATTATTGTATTAAGGACTTATTTTGAAGTTGAAGTTGAGGACAGAGGAAACAGTTGGCGGGAGTTGTAGTTGATAACGACTGACAGTTGGAATGGCTGAACAGTTAAATAGTTGGATAGTGACAATGGTTAGGTTATTTAATAGGGAATTATTGTAGTGAGTACTGTTATTTTGAAACAGTTGTGGGCAGAGGAAACAGTTGGCGGCAGTCATAGTTGATGACAACTGACAGTTTGAAAGGCTGAACAGTTAAATAGTTGGATAGTTAAAATGGTTAAATTTCTTAATATAGAATTATTGTAGTGATGACTTTTATTTTAAAACAGTTGTGGGCAGAGGAAACAGTTGGCAGGAGTCATAGTTGATGACAACTGAAAGTTTGAAAGGCTGAACAGTTAAATAGTTGGATAGTTAAAATGGTGAAATTATTTAAAATGGAATTATTGTAGTGAGGAGTTTTATTTTGAAACAGTTGTGAGCAGAGGAAACAGTTGAAAGAAGTCAAAGTTGACAACTGACTGTTGCTAGAGTAGTTATGGTGGTTGCTATGCTGGTTGCTAGGTTAATGATGTTGGTTGCTAGGTTTTAACTGTGAATATGGTTGCTAGGCTGTTGCTAGGGTACTTGAAGTCGTTGCTAGGTTATTGCTAGGGTGTCCATGGTGGCTACTATCAGAAATAAAGGAGTTACTACAGTGGTTTGCTAGTATGATCATATTGGTTGCTATGGAAACTGACATAGATGCTTAATTTCAATGGTTGCTAAATTGGTTGCTAGGTAGGTGGTGGTTTAATATAGTAGGCTAGAGGCATAGTTGATGATTACTGACAGTTGGAATAGTTGAACAGTTAAATAGTTGGATAGTTTAAATGGTTAAATTGTTTAATATAGAATTATTGTAGTGAGGACTTTTATTTTGAAACAGTTGTGGGCAGAGGAAGCAGTTGAACAGGATCTGTAGTCTTAATAGAGCCATATTGTATGCTTAAAGCCTGAGGCAGACGCAGAAGTTTCTACGTTAAACGGTTGAAGCCGCACTAAACGCACAAAAAGCGTTAGAAGAAGAATAATAGTCCTAATTTAGGCCTACGTAAGGTCCGTCTGCCTACACTGAGCTACTTGAGCTTGGTTGGCTATACGTTTTCCTCAATATATAATGTCAGCGGTGTGAATGTATTTCACCACTCTAACAAAATCTGTGGATAAGCGTTCATTTGGGAATCTGTGCATCTCAAAATCCTCTCGTGAATTATCCGCCAATTAACCTTACCAGAGCGGAGCTCAGCCCTATCTAGAGTCGTCTTGTGCTGATGTGTTTGCACTCTACCGTCGGGGAAACAAATAAACAAACTCGTTAGTGGGACGAGTAGCCTACACAAGTAGGCCTAGTTCTAAGTTGTGTTTTAGTAATATATTTGCATTACTTTAGCTTGGGTTTTGTATTATTACCTAGAAATATGCTAACCATTCCTGCTTCAGTTCCAGACAGGTCATTATAATAAGTTATTAAAACCTTCGGGGCTAACCCCTTTCATTTCTGCTGCAGCAGGTTGTGCGCAACAGAGTAGACGGACATAAGATACAGTCTGAGGAGTTGCAGCTTTATTCAGTTACCCGCAGTTCAAACTAAACCTAAGTTTCCCTCACAAACTCTGATTAAGTCTGTAGCTTATTCCCAGCTGAGCCGTTTATGAGTGTTTAGTCCTAAATGAAAACGATTCATACTCACTCGCAATTCACTGACGTCAGGTTCACTTAAAGGAGCCACACATACTGTAGGGCTAGGCTACTGTTATGTTGACTGCTGTACTATTGAGGACTATTATGAGTTCTGTCCATCATTTGGTGGTAGGTAAAATTACTGCAATAAAATTATGCTCACTTTTCACAATTTTTTTTCAAGAGTAATTATTAAAATATTATCGGTTATCGTATCGGTATCGGCCACAACAAACCAATAAATATCGGTTATTGTTATCGGCCCTAAAATTCCATATCGGTGCATCTCTAGATAACAGTAGAGTGCATTTTCATGCACTCTAATTTCAGTTAGTAGAATGGGCCCGTAGCCAGGGTTCATTTAGCTTCATAGTCCTCCGTAAATTAAATCCCACAGTGTTTTCATTGTGGCTCTAGCACATCATTTGTTTTGTGAGAGGAGTCATGAAAAAAAGCGTGGGTGTCCTTGCATGCCTGTGTCTGCACTCACAATCCAGTCTGACTGGCAAACATGTGTGAGTGTTTTTATTAGTTGTTTTGACTTAGCAGACCGACGCTTGTCTATGTGTGTGTGTGTGTGTGTGTGTGTAGCAGCAGGTGCAGGGTGATTGAGGTGCGTATAATCAGGTAGGCAGGTGGTGGTCCCACCGTGACGGGCGGTGTGACGACCCTTGCAGCATTGGCCCTCGTCCTGTCACAACACCCTCATTCAGCTCCACTCATCCAGGTGAACTTCTCATCTGCAGCCCCCTAAAGACACACACACACATACATACACGTACACATACACGTACACACACATACACACACACACACACACACATACACATACATACTCACACATACTAAATGCAAACACAAACACGCGCAGCCGCGCACACACTCAATGCAAACACACAAACACACACTTAATGCAAACACAAACACAGGTAGTCGAAAAAATATTTCTAGGTTTTAATTTCTCACAGTCCCCCTGTTTGTCACACTGACTGGTTTCTATCTCAACCTCATTTCCTTCTTTCTTTTCTCACACTCTCTCTCTCTTTCTCTCTCTCACTCACTCACACTCACTCACACACACACACACACACACACACCCACACCCTTTTGAATGTTGTTTGAAACGCGTGCGTGCGTGCTTTTGCGCGCACCCACTCTGCTAACTGAATGATCCCCAAAGCCCAGTCCAGTAGTGTTCTATTTCTCCTTGCCACTTAGATTGGAGTAGCCAGTACATCAGTACCAGAGTGGTAAAGGTCAGGGTGCCCTGACACCCAGGCAGTTTGTCATGGGCTCGCAAGATGAGGTCGGCGTCTTGGGCCTTGAGCTGAGCTCTGTTTTGATTGTGTGTGTCTGTGTGCATGGAGTGTGTGTGTGTTTGCGTGTGTGTTTGCTGTGTGGGCACAGCCTTAACCCTTAGAACCCGATTGACGCAAAGTGCGTCAAAAAACACCCCCCTTCTTCTCTGTTAAATTGCTCCGGAACGGTTCATCGCAGCGAGATGAAACCTTTATTGCACAACAGAGCAGAAGTGGGGCTTTCCAACGATACTACACACTTGTCTGTACGATCAAGTATGAAAATTAAAAAAAATCATGAAATTAAATGAAATTGCATCATATTTACAGTCTATACTTCTCTGCGTTCACCTGCACACACATTACTCTAATTTGAATTACTCGCGAACCCGTGATCACATCGATATGGCAAGCATATCAGATGAAAGAGGGGGCACAGGGCTATCCATTGGTACCATGTTTATCGATCCTTCGGGCTTATAAAACCAGACGAAGTGACTGCAAAATAATAACGTCATGTACACAAACCAACGCTGCACACTCATTACTCTCGTTTGAATTACTCGCGGACCCGTGATCGCATAGATATGCCACGCATGTCAGATGAAAGAGGAGACTCAGAGCTATCATTTGATACAAGTACATCCTTCTGGGTTATAAAACAGACGAAGTGACAGCAAAATAATAACTTCATATAGCTGGACTTACCCCACGTTTTTGTCTGTTCTTGTGGCAAAGCATGTTTATAATCCAATGCTATCATGTGTTTCTCTATGGCAAAGCATGTTCATATTCCGGTTTTGAGATCCTAGCAAATTCCTGCATGGCATCCAATTCAAGGCATACATTGCATCCCAATTTGTTCAACAAATAAACACCTTTTTTGCCTTTACTTTGTTCATGGCAATGCAGTAAAAAGTTGAGAATTATTATGACAGCATACACACAGGCACGCAGGCTAACACGTAACCTCGGGTCAAGTCAGGTCAGATCAGTTCATGTCACAGATATGGAGCTCAGAAAGGTCACTATAAAAAATGGCATTTATTTCCGTAAATCACACAGCAAATATTTCTGTAAATTGCTCAGCCCCAGAGTATCCTTCCAACATGGCAATTATATTGCCCGATTCAGGACAGTCTGCCCTACAACCACATGAAATGCATGTAGAGCTGTGAGCTTGCTGTGGTGAGATACATGTCGAAATATAAGAATTTTTATAATACACTTTTTATATTTTAATTCTTTAAAAATCAAAATAAAATCAATGCTAGTATTAATACATGACATGATGGCAGATCTGAATAGCATAGACTCTCCTGAAAAAAACAATATATAATATGTGTGTGGCACTTACAATGACCAGAATAAATCCTTATGAATAAAGGTAGTGAAAATGCCCTAAAAACAGCTTAGGGTTCTAAGGGTTAAACAGTGCTGGGATTGTGCGCAGGCCCATATGTGGTGGCCGGGAGTGCTGATTTCAGAGAGGTGCTGACACATGGCCCAGTTGTGTAAATCAGTGTGTGTGTGTGTGTGTGGGCGGGGGGGGGGGGGGCCGCATTGTCATCAGCTGGAGCCACTCTTGTTCTGTTATCTGGCAACTAACACAATTAAGGACAGATGATCATTGAGGATGTGCCAGCGGCAATCCCCTCACTGCTTGTACTCACTCACACACACACACACTTAGTTTGCTCTGTAATGTATTGCGTCTTTACTGGCGATTGGCCAACCTCAGGCAGACACGGCCTTTGCAGATGTTGGTTTCACACCACTTGGAGGATGTGATGAGTGTGGTGG
>NW_027468859.1:37868216-37883216 GCF_046254945.1 Alosa pseudoharengus | reverse complement strand
GGTTTTCACCTTTATCATGCCAGACCAGCTGTTCCTCTGCCAAAAGGAAACATGTCCCGGTGGTGAGGTCATCCAAATCTGGCTGTACATGCCAGGTGTGTGTGTGTGTGTGTGTGTGTGTGTGTGGAAATGAGTGACTGTGTCCTGGCTGTGACCTAGTGATCACAGCCCTCTGCTTGTGTAAACACTCACAGTCCTTAGTAAATATCTGCCTGTAGTATGAGGGGTTGACTTGATCCCCCCCCCCCCCCCCCATGCACACCATCTCCCTCTTCCTCTCAAACACACTGTCGCAGTCTAATGGTTTCATTTCCGCTGCTCTTAAATTGTGAGAGCCTTGGGTTATTCAAGGGTGCCTTTTATGTACACAAGTGAAATTACACAGGGCATGGGTCGTATTTAAAAAGTAGAATTAAAGGGGGCTTTGTCTTCGTTTTCAGGAATCCTCTCTTCCCCGTGGTGTTTGCTTATGAAAACAGTGTCCTGCTGGGTTTAGGAAGTTCTTAAGATACCCCTCCTGTATTTCACACACATACACGACAAGTGTTATCCTTTATACAATATATCCTGACTCTCTTACATGCATTACTATCTGTTCTTGCATATTGATGGCACTGGCTGTGAGCACTATATCTCACTAAAAATAATCTGGAATGTGCTCAAGAGTCCAAATGTCTCACTCGTTTTCGGCGTTCGTGCCTGCAGACGGTGTAATTATGGGCTGTTGTTGCCATGGTTCATGGCGCACGTTGGTGCGGGTGAGCTGGTGATGGATCGCTCATTGCACATGTGACTCACGGCCCGTTTGGCGAGCGCGGGTGGGATGAGACGCGTGATTGGCTACCAGAGTGCCCGCTTGAATTGTCAGCACCGAAACCTGTGGTGGAGAGGGCGAGCATGTCAAACAGAAAAAGAACTCTGTGCAAATTGCTCACTTTCTCCTTCTGTTTTGTCCCCTCCTTTGCCCCTGCCTCTCCTCTCCATCTTTCTTTTGGACTCTTCATCATTCACTCCTCTCTCTCTCTCCCTCCCTCTTTCTCTCTCTCTCTCACTCTCTCTCTTCTCCCTCGCTGCAGGACACTCCACAGGATGGCTACAGCAGCAGGGGCCAGTCGACGACGATGACTTCAGGGAAGCCCAACCATGATGAGATGGGCCCCAACCAGCAGGACCGACCCTCCAGCCTCCCCGTGAGTCTCCTACTCTGTCACAACAGGAACAGGCCTGTCATAGGGTGTCAAAGCAAATAGCCTTGAGGTTACTACACACACACACGGACAAGCTTTTTGGTTGTTTTACAAAGGTGTTTTGACACCTTGAGTGTGACATATGAATCAACATACATAGACTCTGAATAGACTCTGACGTGACACGTAAGAATCAGACACACACACACACACACACACTAACATGCAGAGGTTTTCATGCTCTTAAGCAGCATTTTGAAAACTCTGAAGTGTTTGGTGCTAGCAGGCAAGTTGTACACATTGTGCTTCCTGTTTTGATCTTGGATAAAGAATACTGTGCCGTTATAAAATGTTTGAGTCTGAGTTCGCTGGTTCCACAAGCCCAATAGCTGAGCCAGTTTCCAGACCTAAAATGGTGGCATCAACTCTTGGTCCTATGACAGCCCTATAACAGAGGCCTCAGTCTGCAGCTTCCGTCACACTCGGCCCTCTCCCAGCTTCAAGGAGGTGACTGCATACTGTGACTGGGGAGACAGATGGGAAGACGGAGAGACTCAGAGAGTGGAGGAGAGAAAGAAATGGAGGAAGAAAGAAGGAAAGCGATAGATAGATAGATAGATGGATAGAGAGGGAGAGAGAGAGAGAGGAGAGGCAGACTGAGACTCGATGCATTCCTCTCCTGCTGCAGCGCCTCCTCTGCTCTGCCTCTGCACCTCTGAGCTGTCGGCACACTATTGGTGGAGAGAGCCGTCAATCAGGGGTGGGCTCACGGCTTCCACGACCTATCTCGTCGCCCACCTCTCTCTCTATCTATCTCAAGCTGTTTTTTTCCCCCCACACATATCCTCTCACAGAAGCAGATCTGTTGGATTGTTTACTATTCATTAACGTTCTAATGACCAGACTCAAACAAATATCCTTTCTAGCTGAGTAGCCTGAGGGAGTGCCATTTGTCACAGTCTTACACTAGTAGGTGCGGCAAAGATGCCCTTCAGAGCTGGCCCAGATATCAGTGTTCCACGCTGACTGAGATGGTTTGGGTGAATTATGGATTTTCAGTGATGATGCCACACTGAGGAGTGCCTGAGAAATCACGTTATGTCTTAAAATATACTAAAATCTTAAATAACTCTTACGTCAGTGCACTGTTTACTATTTTTTTTCCCCTTGCTACACATAATGCAAAGTGGAGAAAGGCTTCCCTCCTACTGATTGTACATCGAGGTGTTGGATGATTGGGGGCCATGAACTGTATGATGAGCATGCACATAAGGACAGACAGCACATTGTATTGTGCTGTGTCTTTCCTAGTCAGTCGGTCAGTCTGAATGTCTTTTTCACATTGTTGCCAGACAGGCAATGGTTGAACTGAGGTAACACTCGAGTTTCTTTAAAAGCTTTGGGCTGAGTCTTATGTCATACTGAATGTTCTATTTTTAAATCGCTCTCACACTGTGTGTGTGTGTGTGTGTGTGTGTGTGTGTGTGTGTGTGTCAGTGTGTGTCAGTGTAGCACAATGCCCCACTGAACCCTAGCCAAGGACAAGGAAGAGGGAGATCAGGCTCATTTTATCATGTAATCATTCACTGCTTTCTCAAGCTTGTACCAGTTATCACCAGCTGACTGATTCTCTGTCGGCCTTAAGCTCTGTAAAGCTGTGCAAGGCCTGATAGACCGGAATAATTATGTTATCGACTTATCGTACGATAAATGAAAATACTGGCAATAACTTTTGCAGACCTTTCGCCTGACTGTTGTTTACATTTGTGTTATTAGTCTTTATCATATTTGTTGTAGATTTGTGTGTAAAGACATGTCCTAAAATATAACAATGACCAACCAACTAAAGCCAGTAGTAGATATTGGTGTCTCCAAAGTATACTTGCGAATATATCTCTCAGCAGCACAAGCTGTATCACCCTGTTACAATGTTTGAGCAGTTGTGGGTGGAGAGAGTCCTTGTAGTTAGGTTATTGTGCGGTTACAATAGCATTAGCCTACAACAATAGTATAATTTTATTGCAATATTTTCTGAGACAATATTTCATCCGACAGAAAATAGTTATGGTAACAGGCCTATGCTGTGCTATGTCTGCTTGCTCCTATCTCCTTGACAAAAGCGTCTGAGAATATGTGCATTTCCAATGGTCTCAGACCAAAACTGGATTAGATTTGCTTTTCGATTGGATATATACTGTACATTGGGTATTTTGGGATATTCAATATGCCACAATTTTGAATTAAAGGTACTGTTTTCTATTTCATTGAAGAGATCCTTCCTTGAGAACTCATTGAACAGGTGCATGACCAGAAATGTTTATATCTGCCAATTAATTAACAATCACTGCCGGAAGGGGGAACAAAGCATTTGCATAAATAAGCTGGTCAGTAAAGGTGCAGTCAGCGATCGTGCGTGATTTCAAGCTCATTAAATTTTTTGTCACATTCAGCAATCATCTCCTCACACTCCACGAAAAAAATGGTCTTTGTAGGCAGGCAACCCAGGCTCCGAAAACAAAAGCGAAACTCTGTGTGAAGTTTCTCCGGGAATACTGAAGGGAGGAGTGAGCTGCCTCTCTGGTGTGTGTCCACCTTTCCTGGCTGCTGGGTGGATAGTCACTGTTTGTCAGGTTAGGTACATTTGAAATAGTTAAGAACTATTAGTTTCATACATGTTAGTGATGGATTACATAAAAAAGCATTTATCAGTGGGTCTTGAATGTCTGAATCCCCGATGGTTTCTGTGCTTCACACAGTGAGGGTCAGTTGTTTTAGACGTGACAGTCTTCTCCTGGGTACGTGTGAGACTGAGAGGAGGTTGGTGGTGGTGGTGGAGGTAGACACGACTGGCTTGGATTCCCATCATGTGTGTCACCGCTCCCTCCGGATGCAGCGCGAATGGCTGAGCCTCTGCCTTTGAAACGGTGGGGACTTGGTTGCCTTGGCAACGGCATTAAGTAACAGAGCGCACACACACACACACACACACACTGTGTGTTGCTGCGTGGCCTGTGAGTGGTGTTTGATTGATGCAGCATCACATTTTTCATCTAATGGAATTTGTAATTACTGCCTTGGTTTTTTTAGTCTTGATGGAAACAGCAAGGTTATTGAAACACTCGCGCCAGAGAACTTTGCAAAGACAACTGCCTGAGCACGATGGAATCAAATGATGAATAGGAACAATTATTTGAAAAAATGCGAGCAGTTTCTTCATGAAACACAAATCATCCCAACCAATTTTCCCATGTAAGACTAATGTGATTGGTGTGAAAGATGTCGTCTTGTGTGGGTTTAAGAAGGCCGATCAGTGAGAACACCAAACGCCTTCTCAAAGCAGACCCAGACCTGACAGTTGGCTTGGGGAAGGATGTCATGTGTTGGCTTTTTTTGAAAACTGTCTGTCTGCTGTGGTAGCGGCAGCGTATTTTCAGCGCTGAAACCCTTTTTGTCTCTCTGCCTTTAAATGTAGCCCAGCTTATGCCTCCCCCGAGCTCCCAGGTGTCACGCTTCTTAATTGAAGAATCGCTGTGAAATCTGACATGATGTTAAACGAGTGCTACTGCCTTTCATCTTTCATCATCCCCTTTTTTTTGAAGGGAGAGAAAGAAAACACTCGTCATGAGCGCAGCCAAGTTGGGCTCCCCCGCGCCAAGGCTGTGTAAGTGTGAGCGCCACAAGTCGTAGTGAAGAGATAAATAAGCAGTACTTGAAGGAGGATGCCCGTTTTTCTCCCAGAAGAAAACTCGGATACATCCTAAAGGATGATCTAGCCAGCATGAAGGCACCCAGATGCTGCTATCAACATGACCTCATAGAGAGGCCCTCCACACCTGAATGTCTCTGGTCTGTTAGAGCCCAATCAAAAAATGATCTTTTGAAGATTTTAACGCAGGCTTTGAAAAAATTACTGATTTTGTGAAAGCACAGAGAGTGTTTTTACTTTACATGTCTGAAGGCAGCTGTATGGGTAGAAGCTATAAACACAACTGGCACACTGGTTGAAGTACTTGCCGCTGATTTGAGGTGGAGTGAAATCCAGACCAATGGATTGACTAACAGCTCCCACACACAGTTGCGTCCGTCAACGCATGCCAGTGGGTGTTTCCAAAGGTGGCTATGCAAATGACTTGAAGTATAACCGTAATTTGATTGGAAAGTTGAAATTCTTGACGCGAGCGACGGGAGCAACACGACGCAACGGACCCACATTTCAGTTCGGCAACGGATGACGTAAGCCCATGTAAAGTGGATGGGATGCGTCTCCATTACTGACAACTTACATTATGACGACAACAAAAATCACACAGAAAATGCTTACACAAATGCATGGCATGTAGACACATTGGTTGATAAATCCCCTCCTTGGAGTGAGCGAGAGAGCCTGTCTGAGAGTGCGGTGTCTGCTCAGACCGTTTGGGGCACGTTTGTGCAGCAGTGCAGTGTTACGCTGAGGTGGTGCAACCAGTTGGTTGTTTGAGTCACAGCGGGGCCCTAATCTGCCAGCCCCAGTGCCTGATGGGAAGGTGTGCTATTAGAGCGCCAGTGACGCAGGTCTCTCAGACGCTTGCAGGGGTGTGTGTGGGGGGGGGGGGCGGTGGCAAGAATGCCATTGTCCACAAGTGAGTGTGTGTGTGTGTGTGTATAAGAGAGAGAGAGAGAGAGTTGTACAGGGATTAAGGCACTGGTACAAGGCAGGGAAATCTTCCTGTAAGCCTTTTGCTGTGTGAAGGTTGCAGTGATCCACACTTGGCTATTTGAGTTGTGTGTGGATGTGGTGGTTTTATCTGAAGGGTGCTGAGCAAAAGCCTCTCTGTGCTGTTGTACGCTTTTACTTTTTTCTCCTCTTTCTTTTAAAAATGTCTTCTCAGATTTTTCAAATCTGTCTAACTTGCACACGATGCCTCGCAGTTCACAGGCAGAAATCTGTCAAGCATTTACGAGTGCACACAGTGTAGGACAAAAGCATGCCGTTATGTCACAGATGGCTACAGCTTGGAGCATAATGAACTCGTGAATTTGAAACGAGTACTGGCGTCCACTCCCACTGTAGCCATGCGGCTGTGATGGCCTCTGCCTTGACTTATATGAGCAGCTCCATAAACCGCTGATGCACTGCCTCACTCTGGGACAGAACCGCTCCCATCTTGATAGGTCTGCTGGAGCATCGCATCACCGCACACACACACATGCCTGGAACCTGAGAGAAGCATTACAACGGTGTGACGTCCCACGTGCTTTGTAGTGGCTTATGCACGCACGCACGCACGCACGCACACACACACTACGACTGGAGAGCCTTGTGCACGGCCAACAGGTGTTGGGACCCCCCCCCCTCAAGGCATCAGTTTAGTGTCTTGTGCTGTGTGATTGATGTTATTAAATCTAAATGAGGCCGCACGGGGAGGCATGTCTGGCACAGAACACCTGGATGAAAAAGGAGAGAGTCAGACAAGGGATGATGCTCTGTGAAAACAACGCAACAGTTCTTCCTCCTCCTCCTCCTCCTCCTTCTCTCCCCTCCCCTCCTGAAGCCTGGTATTGCCACCCTGTCTACACAGGCTGGCTAATCCACAAATTTGAGCTTGGGCTGTCTGCTAAAGTGAAAGTGTGTGTGTGTGCTTGTGTGTGTCCCTGCCGCGAATGATCTTGCCGGCAGCAGGGAGGCCATTTGCGTGAACGGCGTCGGTGTGCCGCTGATGCTTTCTGCCTCCATTCAGCCTCTTAATGAAAGGGCCTCGCCCAGGGTGGGGGGGGTGGCAGGATGCTGCTGCAGGGGCTTTAATCAAACCGCCCCGCTGTTGTGTTCTGCTCCTCTCACCCCCCCCCCCCCCCCCCGCGCGCTCAGAGACGCCACACTGTTTGTCATTCCATCCAGTGGCCCGGGATGATGAACAGCAAGGTGGGGGGTGCGACCTCTGAGTCTGAGTGCCTGAGTGAAGGTTTCTCTTTAACAGCTTCTCTGTACGGTTTGTTAGGGTGTTTGTTTGTCAACCTGGTTTACTGTTTGTTTGTTCTTAACGTTAATAGTTTCTCTGCTACGTGTCACTCTCATGTCCCCTCCAAGTTATCTGACTGGTTCAGTTCTGCTAGATTGATTAGTCGTCCTGTCCCCTCCAAGTTATCTGACTGGTCATCCTCCAATCCATCTTCTCTCTCTTCCCCCTTCTATTCTCTCTCTCTCTCTCTCTCTCTCTCTCTCTCTCTCTCTCTCTCTCTCTCTCTCTCTCTCTCTCTCTCTCTCTCTACTCATCTCTGCTTAGATAGCTCCCCATATGTAATTTCTTTTATATTGTACCTTGCCATAGCTCTCCCTCTTTTTCTTCCTTGTCAGTTTTCTTAGGTCGTTTCCTCATTGTTTTTGATTTTCTCTTCCGCGCCTGTCCTCTTCATCTTCCTCTTCCTAGTGGAGTCGGGGATATCACAGGTGTTTGTCTTGTTTTCACGCGTCGTGTGACCCCTGGACAGCAGGAGGGCGTGAGATCTCCCGGCACACCTGTCAGGGCGCTCACCCGCTCCTCTCTTCATGGTGTCTGCATTTCAGTCAGCCGCAAGTCCTCTTCTCTGTCTGTCAACCCAGCCTACCAGGGAGGGGAGATGGGGAGATGGCACACCTTGACATCAATTGTGTGTGTCTGTGTGTGTGTGGGTTGTGGAGTGGGGGAATATTTTGTGTGTGTGTGTGTTCAATCTCTTCCTGCATCTTTTCATTTTATTAGTCATTCCTTTTTGATGGGACACCTGTCCTGTATGTTATTGTATATCTGCTTGTGTGTTACCTTGGAAGGCCAGATATTGAGCCCTCAGCTAGCCTTCCTGCCCGCAGTGCACACACACTTACCCATTTGGCCACGTGGATGAATACACACTCACTTTCACATAGTGTGACACATTTTCTCTTTCACACAAAAGGATCCGCTTGGCATTAGAAGCATCACCTGGCTCTTGACCGCAGGCAATAGCACCTTTGCACACACATGTGCGCGCACACACAAACACACACACACACATACACACACACACACACACACACACACCTCTGTCAGTGCCTGCTTGTCTCCTGAGTGTGGCCCCCAGCTGAGTGCCCATATCTCCTGCAGCTCAGTCCACCCTGCTGACACACACCACGGGCTGACACCAGGCCCTTATCTCCCCCCACAGCGGCGCAGCCAGGCGGGGAGCCCAGACATTAAGACCCACATCTGCCAGCCCTGGCTCTCGCTAATACCTGTTCACCCCCATCCCATCCCATCCCACCCCCCCTCAGCATTCGCTGGCCCTCTCTCCATCACTGGGTGCTGCCGGTAGAGCCGGTGCTATGGTCAGCTATCTGTGACTTGACATGCATCAGTGCAGGCATTGTGGATACAGAAACGTGTGTGTGTGTGTGTCTGTTTCTCTGTGTGTGTGTCTGTTTCTGTGAGGTGTGTGTGTGTGTGTGTTTTGGTGCTGACAGCAAAGTGCTCATCTTTTTGTGTTTAACCTTTTATATTCAACTTCATTTCTGTTTGGTGGTATGGATTCTATGTTTTCTCCCCTCTGCTCTTCTCTGTAAGCTGGGAAAAGTCCTATTACAGACCTGTCAGCAATCGGCGTGTTCTTCTTTTCTCCTCCTCTTACCTGCTGTTAGACAGCTCCTCTCGTCTCCGATTCTCCCCGCGTCGCTCCTTCCCTGTTTCCCCAGGTCTACGGTTGTAATATTAAATGTGGGAATGAGCGAGTGTGTTAGCGTTGGCAATTGATCCCCCGCGCTCTCGCTCGTGTGTTTTGAGTGTGTGCATTTGTGAGCGTGTAATGGCACGTTTGAAGCCCTCGCTCAGCCTGGAGCTGTAGTTTTTCTTTTTTTTTTCTTTCATCATCTCATATTAAAAGGGAATTTGGAATGCCCTCCACCATCAGTCGTATTTATTTAATCAACTAGTCTCTTTAAAAAAGAAATACAATATTCATGCTCATGGACCTGGCACAAGTCCTAGAACCCACACACACACACACACACACGGAGAGTCCTACTGGGCGTTTAAAAACATGGCACTCTCCAGCGGAGAGAGGGAGTGGGTGTGACGAGTGAGTGCCAGACAGGTGTTTTGGGAGGCGGGTGGGGGGTCGTGGTGCACGCAGGGTGGGGGGAGGCTTTTAAGAGAAGTGTGATGTGTTAATGCCACGGTGTGGAGAGGGAGAGGAGAGCTGGGTGCCCAGACCCTGTGATCGTTCTCTCAGGTAGAGTGTATGTGTGTGAGTGAGGTGAGAGAGTGTGTGTGTGTGTGTGTTTGTGTCTGTGCTTGTCTCTGCCAGTGCAGTGAATGTGACTTTGTGCTCATTACCAGAGCTGTGTGCGTCTCCCAGCCCTGTCGTTAATTAAAAAAGAGGGAGAGGCTGTGTGAACATACAGAATGAGGCCGAGGCAGAGAGAGGGAGAGAGAAATAAAGAAGGAAGGGGGTGCAGACACACAGAAGAAGAGGGAGCAACGAAAAGGATCCACCACACAGCAGCTTCAAAGCAATATATTTTTATATGCCCAAAATAAATCTCCTTGTAGCTTTTCCAGTGCACATCCATGTCAGACACATGTACCGGCTGCAGTGCTTTCACGGATCAGGACTGGTGCACAAGCCTAGAAGCCCTGCCATTGCCACCCTCTTTTTTTCCTTCTTCATCTCCCCCCCCCCCCCCTCTCTCTATCTATCGCTCGCTCGCTCGCTCGCTCTTTCTATCGTTCTCTCTTTCTCGCTTTCTCGCTCTCCTTGCCCCCCGTACTGTTGAAAAATGAAAACGAAAACATCAGAATTAGGAACAATAGATCACCGTAATGTGCTCACAAGGGAGAGCTGTACAGAGTACGAGAGAGAGAGAGAGAGAACGAGAGAGAGAGAGAGAGAGGAAGAAAATATGAGGCAGGAGATGAATAAGAGCCTTGGTGGGGGGAAGAGGACTGAGGCTGAATATTCACAGCAATAAATAAACCAGCAGCGCAAAGCATGAGAGCGGGCGGAGGGAGGTGTGTGTGTGTGTGTGTGTGTGTGTGTGTGTGTGTGTGTGTGAGAGAGACGGAGAGGGAGCAGAACGTTCCTCCATGCTCTGATGCTCTTCCCTGTGTGTCTGCACTGTTTTCTCTGCCTTGCAGAAACACAAACACATGTACACACAAACACCCACAGACGTACACACACAAACAAATGACAAACTGAGCTCGGGTGGTTTACATCTCTCCCGCCATGTGACACCTTTCCGCTCTGTTTTGGCATTTATTATTGCTGCACAGCTCTATGTTTTCCTACCCATGCCCCCCCCCCCCCTCACTCCCACTCTCCCTCCCTCTCTCTGTCTGTGTCCCTGTTTCTTTTTCTCCTCTTTCTTTCCTCTGCTCTCTGACTCTCTCGCTCACTCTGTGTCTGCTCCCCTGTGAAGACTGGGGGGGTGCAGGAAAGGAGGGGGGCAGCTTTCCTTTCCAGACCACAGCTGCAGAGATGACACACTCTAAAAAGACACACACACACACACACACACACACACACACACACACACACACACACACACACACACACACACACACACACACATACACACACACACACACTCACGGCTGGCCCTCTCATGCTGACGTACACATTCTCTTTTTCTCCCTCTCTCCCTTCCTCTTTCATTCTACCTCTTTCCCTTACACACACACACACACACACACACTCTGCAATGCATTCTAATTTACTCCGAGGTTGAAAGCGGTGTTGTTTACCCCCCCACCCCCCTATCCCCAGCCCTGGAGGCAGCTCAGTATCCTGTCAGTGTGGGCCCCCACACATTCGTTCTTCCTCTCCTTCTCTCTCTCTCTCTCTCTCTCTCTCTCCCTCTCCTTCACTTTCCTTCGCTCTCCTTTGCTCTTCTCTCGCTCACTTCTTTGATTCGGCAGCCTCAGTGCGCTGCGGCTCGTTCGCCATAATTAGAACGAGCACAAGAGGGATGGAAAAATGAAGGAGAGGGAGGAGGGGAGAGAGAGGAGAGAGAGAGAAGAAGAAGAGGAGGAGGAGGGGGAGAAGGAGGGGGGGGGGTGCTGTCAGGGACCAGAGCTGTGCTGATGAAGCAGACAGGCGCAGAAGCCCATTGGTGGAGGTCTGCAGCGGGGGATGGGCGGCTGCATTCCTATTGGTTGGATGTGGTCCTCGGGGGCAGAGGAGTGCGAGAGAGAGAGAATGAGGCAGCAGGGGAGGGGGAGGGAGGGAGTGGGGGAGCGGGGTGGAAGAGCGGAAAGATAGAGGCCCCAGTGCTGCGCACAGCCTGCATTGAGCTGCTGCAGGGAGCCCAGCAATCTCATCAGCAGCTCATCAAGCTGTGTGTGTGTGTGTGTCTGTGTCTGTGTGGCGCATGTGTGTTTGATGTGTGAGCACAACCCCCCAAAAAAGAGAAAAATCGGCTTTGTTTTCCCTTTGTCAGGCTTCTCTCTCTCTAGCTCTCTCTCTCTCCCCATCTCTCTTTCTCCCAATCTCTCCCTCACACACTCTCTCTCTTTCTTTCTTTCTTTCTCTCTCTCACTCTATCTTTATCTTTATCCCTCTCTCTCTCTCTCTCTCTCTCTCTCTTGTGGCACACAGGCAGATTGGAGACACACTCTCATTAGAGCTGTGCGTTGCAAGCAGCCTCATTCAGCCCCGTCCTCCTCTCCTCTGCCTCTCCTGTCTGGCTCCTGGTTGGGAGGCGCAGCCTTGACATGAATCCAGTGGAGGAGGACACGGCGTGCGCTCCGAGTAGCGCTCATTAAGGAGCGACTCTGACATTGATTGAAATAAAAGTGCCTCCAATTGCATATGACGGGGCACGCCTGGAGAATAGCATTAGCGGAGCAAGCCTGAGGTGTATCCGGGGTTTAGTTTGCTTGGCTTTTGAAGTAGATGCTATCTGTCCTGTCCATATATTTTTTTTTTTAAATAATTATGTGTGTGTGCAGGGGCTTTGCTTGTATTCTAGAGCTCAGTGTGAAAAAAATTAAAAGTCTTTAGACTACCGTATTTTCCGGACTATAAGTCACACTTTTTTTCATAGTTTGGCTGGTCCTGCGACTTATAGCCAGGTGCGACTTATATATGAAAAAAAATATATAATTGAACATGTTTTTAAATGTTAATTTATATTAACTGACATGAACCCTACGTGAAACATTACGTCTACAGCCACGAGAGAGCGCTCTCAAATGCACAAGTCTTGTGCCCTTTCAGTCAGAAATTAGTGATTGGCTATGCCTGAAACACACGTGCATACCTAAATTGTCAAATTATGGCCGGGATTCTATTTATAGCCGGGCCTCAGATTTGGACAAATAAAAGCCAGTATAATTTTGTTTCAATTTAACTCATAAAAGAGCTCTTCTTAATATTTTATATTGTTGGTTGGTATTGTTGCCAATGAAAAGTCATTGTCCTACACCATGAGTCTCCAACACATTGCTCTCAAGCTGCATGCCGCCCCCTTCTGAGCTAGAGGCTGAAGCAGTAACCTACATCTAAACACAATTGTTGCTGCCAGGCATCAGCCTATGAATTTTATAAAAAAGTAAATAATGTATAATTTAAAAAATAACTACATTTAGGCTATCTTAGACCTCTTTGGCTATACGGAATAAGTTTCCCATGCAGCACACGTTCTATGAATGAATGAAAGCGCGTAATGAATACGCACAGAAAGTGAAAGTAGGCCTACTGTGCGCTCCGTGTCTGTAGCTGTCTGTTCACGTCCGCAATCGATTATAACGTCAAATGGAGAAGTCATCCATGTTCTCTCGCGTTATAGGCGGTCATGCTTCTGTGTTTGCAAAATTCCTGACAGTTCCTGATCGCTAAACGTTTTCCTTTCCTGTCGATAGCGGTTAATGTTGAAGCACCTAGGCTATAATTTGACTTCAGCGGTGACAAATCCTGCTGAGAGAGAGAGAGAGCAATGAGAGAGAGGCACCCCCAAAGTGGTCCTGCGCGCGCATGTGTGTGTCTCAATTGAAGTCAGAGTTGGTCCGTCAATAGTCCCGCATTCAGGCCGCTCCATTATTATATTAAGGTCAGATAGCGCTGTAAAATGTGTGGGAATTTCTCGCATTATGATGGCTAGATTTGCGGGACTTTTATTATTATGCTCAATACTAAGTAATAATTTATTCGCAATACCCGCAATCCCGCTGGAATTTAGACCCTGGTTTTAAATGCCATCTTTTTTTCTCTCGCTCTCTCGGAGGTGGCCAGCCAAGCAATTGTTCTGCTGCCAGCCTGTGCCAATATATCGTCCAAAATGCTTGATTGCATTAGAGCCCGACCGATTTATCGGCGGGCCGATATTATCGGCCGATATTAGGCATTTTCCAAACTATCGGTATCGGCATTTATAATGGCCGATAAATGAATCCATCGCTCTAATTATGGCTGATCTAGCCAGAGTCGGGCAGAGAGAACCAGTTATCGGCGAGTGAGATCATCAGTGAAGTGTGTTCATGGTGATTTGGTCACGAGACATACATTGCTTGAAATAACAATTAAAAGAACATCCCCATCAGTTCTCTTAACTCAAATTAGCATGACAAAATTCGTGAAAACAATGTCCAGTTTTGCTGCTGTTAAATAAACCGAGAGTGAAGAGGAATTAGCTAGTAATTACGTTACGTTGTTACAGTGTAGTGGACTGTCTGTCCTTTTAACTTATGACAATGTGACTGAAGATGTATTTCTTTAATAGCGTGACAGTTAGCAGTGAGACGTATCATCTCTGTTATTTTGAAAGCGTATGTTTACAATTTGCAGTATGACGTTATCCATTGCTAAATTAGGGCTCATCATAGACTAGCTAACCACAAAGCTAGCTAATGCCATGAATATCAGTGGAAGACCGCTAACGTTAACATTAATGAGCTTGGAAACCACAACGAACTTAATCTGCCTAAATAAAGTAATGATTTATAACTAGTATATCTGTAGTTACAGTCCCTGCATTGTAAAATGTAAGTTAGACGTGCGAGGAGTGAACATTTAGACATAGAGAAAAAGTATCAAACGTAGCTTGTGCAAAACGTAGCTTGTGCATAAAAGTTAGCTTTTCTTTTACACCTGTGTGAAATCCAATGACTGATTAATGATTAACGAGTTACTGGATTTAGATCACTAAATAGTAGGTTTTAGAAGGCAGGCAGCAACTGATGATTGAAAATGGTTTGATGTAGCTTGATGGAAATAATTTTAAAAGTGCAGGTAAAGGGATAAGCAAGCTGACATTGTAATTATAAGGTAGCTTATAAGGCAATAGGGACTAATTATTACACACGCACACTCAAACATCTAAGAGTGACCTTTATCTTGTTTAATGATAATACAAATGATGATGATAGTAATAATGTCATCATTATTTTTTGTAATTATTAAGTCTTAGTTCAAAGTTATATTTATGAAGCTTACTAAGTCTTTTAATACTGGTAACTTTGATTTGGTTGTTGTTATTATGTTTTTGTTCAAAAGACTAAGTTTCATATCTTAAGTTTCCAGTTTTATACATTTTATTTATCAGAACTTTAATATATTTCGATGTTCCTCTGTTCCACTGTGATAATATTATTTAAAAATAAACTAGTTTTTGAAATGCATTATCATATTTTTTTAGTCAATACTCATAAATAACTACAAATAACTAGTTAGGGAAATCTGCTAATGTTTTGTTGCGCGTTTCTGAAAAAAAAAATATATATATCGGCCGATATATCGGAATATCGGATTTTTAAATTAACAAATATTTGTATCGGTATCGGCCTTCAAAATCCTTTATCGGTCGGGCTCTAGATTGCATTACATT
>NW_027468859.1:37810716-37863216 GCF_046254945.1 Alosa pseudoharengus | reverse complement strand
CTCTCTGTCATCTAAGGTACACATGCACGCATGCACGCACACTGACCCAGTGGGGCCAGATGGAGGGCTGTGTAATCTCCCTTTGTGTGTGTATGTGTGTGTCTGTCCTCCCCCCCCCCCTCCCGCTGCCCTCGCCTGTCCATCAATCTCACCGGCAGGCTGTCGTCCCTACTGCTGAGGAGCCACCTCTGTCTCCCAGCACACGCAAGAATGTGAGCTCCTGTCATAACTTTTCATTAAGAGGCACAGCAGACAGCTTGGAGTGTGACGTACAATCATCTTTCTTATTGCGTTTCCCTTCCTCCTCTCTCTCCCTCTCTCTCTCTCTCTCGCTCTCTCTCTCTGTCTTTCTCTCGCTCTCTCTCTCTCTCGCTCTCTCTCTCTCTCTCTGTTGTGTAATCTGCCTGAGCACTGGGCATCTCATCCCTGCTGTCTCGGGAGCACTCTCGTCAAACTCAATATGTCAGCATCGTCTCAGACTGTCAGGTCTCCCTGCAGGGGGCCAGCAGAATTCCTCAGTCAGCGTCTCTCTCTTTGTGTGTGTGTGTGTGTGTACGTGTGAGTGAGAGATAGGGGATGAAGGCAGGCAGTGTGCGTATATGTGTTAAAGTAAGAGGGAGCGATACCAAATATGGGTTATACTGTGTGACGTGAGTGTGTGAGAGCAATGAGAGTGTGTGAGAGAGCAGTGAGAGTGAGTGAGAGATTGAGAGTGAGTGTGTGTTTAAAGACTTTCTAAGAACTTCACTGCCACAGTCATCCCTTCTGATGGGTTTGAAGTGCAGGTGAGGCTTAGACAGAGACCCTTCATCTGTCTCTCGTGGTCTCCTCAGAAGTTTTTGGGGAGATGGGGTTAAGGTGGGAGTGATCTGGGCTAAAGCACTCCAGTCCTGCACGGGGAGAGAGATGGGGTTAAGGTGGGAGTGATCTGGGCTAAACCACTCCAGTCCTGCACGGGGAGAGTGCTGTGGGGTGACTGAGAGGAGCTCCTCTTGTTATACTACTCCATCTGTCTGAATCTGGGATGGGTCTTCCAGGTCTTTCCTCTCTCGGTGCTAGTCATCCTCTCTTTCTCTCTCTCGGTCTCTCTCTCTCTACCCCTCTCTCTCTCTACCTCTCTCTCTCTCTCTCTCTACCTATCTACCTCTTCCTTTGCTATATCCATCAGAGGATGGACTTCAAAGTCATGGAGGTTTTGGTACCCATTGTGTCCTCATTTGTCTTAGTTTTTCCTCCTTTTGCTTCAGTTCTGAACTCGCTACTCCGTTCAAACACCCTGTATTGAATGAGGTGTTAGCCCTTTTGTCTTCTGTTAATATTTTACTGCATATATGCCTGTGTTTGAAATATTTTGAAACATTTTGATTCGGTCATGGACACAATCGTGTGACTGAGGGTCAGTCGGGTGCTTCAGTATGTCTTAAAACCAAAGAATATGGGGGCGCTGTGGCGCAGCAGGCTACGGTGCTCGCACCATATACGGGTCCGAGTGCCCACGGGGACCCAGGTTCGAATCCGACCTGCGGTCATTTCCCGATCCCACCCCATCTCTCTCTCTCCCACTTGCTTCCTGTCTCACTCTTCACTGTCCTGTCCAACTAAAGGCAAAAAAAACAAAGAATTACAGTTGCACAGACAAACCCGGAGTAGAACTAGTCCAATTATTTTTGTACCTTACAGCCCCATGGATTAGTTTAAGGTGTCTGTAGAGGACATGAAAGGTGTTCAGATCGTAGACGTTATGTTTTTTCGTGGTTTATTCATTCGCCTTTGACCTAACATTGTACGAAGGAATAGGGTAATAATGTATTATTATTTATTTAATAAGTTCTGCTGTCTTCAGAAGGAGGACAGGATGTGCATTGAGTGAAGTGTGTGGTGGGGAAGATAGTCATGGACCCTGGCTCATACATGCATAGTCAGGTAGGGTGAGTGCCAACAACCAGGCCTACTCCACCGTGTGCAGATAGAGAGAGACAGTGTGCATGTTCTGCTTCAGGAGTCATTTACAAGAGCACGAGCGGATGCTGAACATCAGACAGACAGGATTCATTTATTAATCAGTCCCTTCTGCTCTGCTGAGCCAGTGGTGTATGTGTGAGTGAATGTATGTATGTATGTATGTATGTATGGGTGGGGGTGGATGGATGGAGGAGGTTGCACCGGGTTCAGCTGAAGCCAGAATGGGCAATGAGGCTGAATAATTGCATTCATCAGTTACGTAAAGGCAGACTTGAGTGCTGTAATGACGGTGAGTCACTCGGGGAGGTAAATCAGGCCTCTTTTGGATGTGAGCAGTGGCAGCAGGAGGAGCAGGAGCAGGAGGAGGAGAGAAGCCTGCTCTCTACTGCTCTGCCTCACACTGGTCCCGTCCAATGAGAGAAGGGGAAAGCGCTCGAGAGTCATTTGGACTTCATTTCTGTGAAATGTTGTGGTGTGAGAAAAATTTTCTGATGCTGAAATCATCCACGCTACTTGTGCAACACAAGTTCTTGGTGTTGCAAGTATGTCTTCACTCCATTGTAGTGCCGAGTACAAAGAAGGGGATTAAAGGACTGGAAAAATAAGCACTATGTGTGAGTGTGTTTAGTTTGTGTATATTCAAAACCAGCAAGATACAGCGGGGAAAATAAGTATTGAACATGTCAACATTTTTTTCAGTAAGTATACTTCCATTGAGGCTATTCGCATGAAATTTTCACCGGACATTAGTATTAACTTAGGTAATCCACACATATATAAAAATCCAAACATTAATGTCTAAAAGTAGAGTTATGAGTAAAAAAGTGGAATGGCACAGGGAAAAAGTATTGAACACACTAAGAAAAAGCAGTACACAAAGGCAAGGAACAAACTGGAATCTATAAGTAGTTAGAGAAATTATCCCTCCTATCTGTGCAAATTTATATTAGCTGGGTTAGTACATACTGGTAGGCTATAAAAAGGTTTTTTGTTACCAAGGTGTCACACAAGAAACATTTCATGATAAAGGGCAAAAGCAAAGAGCTCTCCCAAGACTTTTGCAACCTTATTGTTGCAAAACATATCAATGGGACTGGTTACAGATGTACTTCAAAACTTCAGAATCATTCAGTGAGCAGTATTGTAGCCATTATCTGCAAGTGGAAGGAACATCACTGCATCATCAACTGGCCATGCACAGGATCTCCTTGCAAGATTTCTGACCAGGAAGTCAGAAGAGTAGCCCAAGAGCCAAGGACCACTCGGAGAAAGCTCCAGAAAGACTTAGAGGCAGCAGGTACAATTGTTACTGAAAAAATCATAGGTAATGCACACAATCGCCATGGCCTCTATGCACGCTCATCCCGCATGACTCTATTGCTGAAGAAAAAACATGTCAAAGCTCGTGGAAAGTTTGCTACACAACATTTGTACAATCCTATGAAATACTGAGGGAACGTATCTTGGTCAGGCAAGAGCAAAATGTAACTTTTCGGATGTCATACTACACACCATATTTGGAGGATAAATGGCACTGTGCATCACCTTAAAAATACCCTACCAACAGTGAGGTTTGGAGGTGGTGGCATCATGGTGGTGTGGGCTGTTTTTCATCTCATGATACTAGCAGACTTCATACAATTGAAGGAATGATGAATGGAGTCATTTTGTTCCGGGAGAAACTTTACATCCACCAGGATGATGAGGATGAGACATGGCTAGACCTTCCAGCAGGACAATGATCCAAACCATTCAGCAAAGGAAACTCTCAATTGGTTTCAGAGAAAGGAAATCAAGGCCCTGACTTCAATCCAACTGAACAGTTTTGGAAGTTAACTAAAGATCAGGATTCACAAGTGGGACCCCTGGAATCTTCAATATTAAAGGACTATCTGTTTAAAAGAATGGGCAAAAAACACACCAGAATACTGTGACTGATTAGTTTCATTATACAGGAAATGCCTTGAAGCTGTCATTACAAATAAAGGCTTTTCTACAAAGTATTTCAGAAATTTCAGCAGGTGTGTTTAATACTTTTTTCGTGTGTCATTCCACTTTATTACACATAACTCTACCTATGGACTTTAATGTTTGGATTTTTTTATATGGGTGGATTATCTGAGTTAATACTAATGTCCGGTGAAGATTTCATGCAAATAGCCTCATTGGAAGTATACTTACTGAAAAAAATGTTGACGTGTTCAATACTTATTTTCCCCGCTGTATATCTGAGGTGTTAGAATAATTGAGAATAAATGAGACTCATTTAGTCTCATTGGTTCCTCATCATCGGTATATCTCTGATAGGTAGGTATCCCTGTCAGACCGCTCATGTTTTTATCTCACGGAGCGGAAGTGCACAGTGCCGTGGCATACTGCCAGCTAAAGACCCATGATGAGTATTTGAAGCCATCAATTCTGGCCTGTTTTATTTGAGATTGAAGTGTGGGGGGTCAGGCACTTAGCTCATCATACAGTAGCTGCAAGCAGTATGCATCAACCCCCCCACACCTGTGAACCTCATTTACTCGGCCGTGGACGCGAAGGTACATGACTAATTCCTCCACAGTGGGCGATGTTATAACCTTCCTTAAGTCTCTGGCATGTAGGCATGCCGATTCCTGCCTGTTTCTGATCTTTTAAATACACATGAACCATATTGAAACTTCTGTTTTCCATTACAGAGCCCATGCTTCATTTCATCACGGCTGTGTGATTGTAACAATTTAGCTGAAACTCAGAGGAGCCCAGGTTTCTATTATACCGGTCACATCGGTAGCATGTTGTTCATTATCACAGAAAATAACTGTGTTGAAACAAATGAATAAAGTAACCGAACAGGCCTGTTAATGTTTTTGTTGAGTTGTGAGATGTATGCAGTAGTAGTAATATTTTTGAGCTTAACAAAAAAAACTTTCTGCATATAGTATTTATAAACCGGCATCACACATTTGAAAACAAAGGTCTAAAATTTTTATTGTCAGTTAAGACTTAGAACAGTTACACAGTTCTAACAGTACAGAAGTTACAACTCGTGTTGTTGAGCATGGAAGCTTGCAGTTACAGAGCTAGCCAAGCACCAAGTCAAGACATTCCATGGCTCCCAGAATCAGGTCATTGCCATGGTTGTGCCCTTTAGTCCAGCCAGTGGTAACGCTCCTCTGTGATGTCACCTCCCAGTTATATATATATATATATATATATATATATATATATATATATATATATATATATATATATATATATATATATATATATATATATATATATATATATATATATATATATATATATATATATATATATATATATATATATATATATATATATACATACACACACACACACACACACGTCTATGTGCACGCACACATACACAGGGCACTGAGGACCTCTAGGATGGCTCTGTCACCAGCGATAGTGGTACAGGAGTGCTAATGTAGAACTGCAGGTTGTGGAAAATCACAACACACACATTCATGCACTTTTTGTGGAAAATGTGCACAGAACGCACACTGTTTTTCTTTCTATATTTCCTTGTGTTGTGTTCACAGCACAGAGGAGCTGGTTTTAATTATCCTCATTATTAGTTAACACCACACACACTTAACAGCTCTTTTGAGTGAGCTCAGAGGGACTGAGTACTCTAATTTGGCAACAGTAACAGGACAGTTATGGTTGATAATGATTACACAGAGTAGCTAAGATTCACACATTTGAATAATGATTTCTGTCATTATGTGTACATTGCTGATGCAAGCAAGCTATTAGTGCACTAACAATATGACTTTGAATGAAACCAGTCACTATGCATTAGTGTTTTTAAATGTATAGCTACGAATGACAAGTGACAAGTCTTTTTTTTATCCTTTTTAAAGCACATGTCAACGTTCAGGTTTTGCAGCTGCACAGCCCTTGGAAATGTTGTTTCACCAAATCAGCCAGTCAAATTAAAATGTACCTATTTGAAAAGTTGATGTCGTTCACACCTGATTTTAGTTCATCATTCCAGGCCAGACCAAGTCACTTGGTAGCAGCACATGGTAGCAACACATCAATAACATATCCCAAAAAGAAGTCCTAGGATATATTGTGTTGCTATTTTGTCCCACCCCTGATATTACCGTATTTGGATCATTTTGCAGGCTTTCTTATTACCAGATTGTGACCTCTTTATGGATACTACTGATAAACTACACCTAATTCACAGTGCTCAGTGACTGTTTCTGGTTGATAACATATTATATAATCATCACCATCCGTTCATGTTTTACAAGCAGTCTCAAGCTGGTTTTGAAACCCTCTGAGGTTTGTCCTCAGATCTCTCTACTGAAAGATGATTAATACCAGAGCCAGTTCAGCACGGCAGCATCATTTCACTCTTGACACCCCGGGAGGGCGTGTAATAATAGAGCTGGTAGGAACGAAGCCTTACCTCTGGCATCCAGGTCAGCGTGCTCTCTCTCTCTCTCTCTCTCTCTCTCTCTCTCGCGCTCTCTCTCTCTCTCTCTCTCTCTCTCTCTCTCTCTCTCTCTGAGTGGCTGTTATCACCTCGCTCTTTGCAACCCTGGCGGGGTGCGGAGTGCCAGGCGGGAGCAGCTGTGCCCTCCGGTGCCACGCGGTTATTTAGAGCAGGAGAGGGTTCAATGGCAGAGCGGGGCCGAGGACGCTCACGCACGCGCTCCGCAGCCGCAGGCCCCCTCGGCGTGTGGACGTTTGGACCGGAGCCACATTGACACGAGAGTCCTTCGCATGGCCACGGTGTCAACTTTCCAACACACTCAAGGTTGACCATGCTCACTCTATTGTCTATTTCCACCCTCCACTATCCATCTCCGGTTACCAGGGGGCTCAGGGGTTAGTTGCTTTCAAACGGCGTCATTACATTTTTAAATGGCCGTGTAAAAATGTCCAAGTACAACAGATGTTGAAATTGTAGTGAAATTTGTTGTGACCACATCCTCCATCAAACTTATTGTGACTCGCACTATAGTCTACCTAAAGGGTTCAGATTTGTGGATACTATTTGGTTTTCCATCTGCTGGTGTTCTAAAATAGAATTGGAACCTAAGACAAGATATTGTTACCACTGAACGTGTTCTGAAAGCAAAATGCCTGCAGAATCTTGTAAGTATGCATTAATGGTTGTTGGCAAGTGACCACTGAATAGCCGTCATGGTCTGACCATGGTATCCCAGTTCAAAAGAAAGCTGCGTATTGGTGTTTCTGGGAAAACGGATGAGTAAGGAAGTGGGGGTCTTTGCGTGTGCGTGTGCGTGTGTGTGTAGGTGTTTGTGTGCGTGTGCGTGTGTGTGTGTGTGTGTGTGTGTGTGTGTGTGTGTGTGTGTGTGTATGTACACTTCCAGCTGCCTTGAGATTCCTGTGGTGGTTTAGCAATTAAATTAAACCCGCCTGGACCTGCGCGGTGCTTTTCAGCTCTCTTGTACCTAAGCCTTGTTAGACATGATGTCTATCCATCAAGAACTTGTTAATGTGCCAGTAGCCTGCTGAGAGAGCCTGAAGAGAGGAGCCAGAGCCCCTTAGAAGGGAAAACAGGGTCTTTAGAACGTTTCCCTTTAACAACACATACCCCCTTTTCACACTTTGAGAAACTGGAGCTTTTGGTGTTGGCCACCTGTCAAACGGAACATCTTGCATCATCTCGTGGTTACAAAATGCAGTGGTGAATGCCCTGGAGTAGTGTTATGTTCTTCACCCTGTCTTGCGTGTGTCTGAGTGCGAGAAATTGAGATAAAGCAGCAGACTGCAGACATTCTGTGCCAAATTGTTGTAGACATGGCACAATGTGTGCAAAAAGTCACGATGAACTAACACAGACTGATAGAATTCAAGAGCAGGTTTCCTTTTCGTTTTTTTTATTTATTTTTTTTAAGTCATTCTCAACTCACTGCCAGTTAAGGTTATATGCTCTGGCAGTGGATTGACATGAATAGGTTGAAGATGCAGAACTCAAAGAGCCCGCAGCTTTACAAGACATCTAAATGTAGAAAAGAACTGATATTTGCTGTAGCATGGGTAAACGGCCTGTCCGTGTTTTTAAATAGCAGATTCTGTATAGGTCCTCGCTGTTTCTCAATTCTTTCTTCTCCTCTCTCTGTGTCTGTGTCTCACAGGACCTGTCGGGCTCCATCGATGACTTGCCGACGGGCACGGACGCCGGCCTGAGCTCGGCGGTCAGCGTCTCGGGCTCCACCAGCAGCCAGGGCGAGCAGAGCAACCCGGCGCAGTCGCCCTTCTCGCCGCACGCCTCACCGCGGCTCTCCAGCCTGCGCAGCGGGCCCTCGCCCTCCCCCGTGGGCTCCCCGGTGGGCTCCAGCCAGTCGCGCTCCGGGCCCATCTCCCCGGCCAGCGGGCCAGGTATGTTCTGCCTAAAGCTTGGCCTCGTCAGACAGGTAACACATCGCCAAAGACTGGGCCTGGCCAGAGACGACTCGCTCGTGTGAAATGTACATGTTTTCTGTCCGCCTGAATATACACATGGAGGTGGAGCTGATTGCACAACATGAACAACACCAACAGGCTTCGAAATATGGGAGTACTCCATAAAGTAGACTACGTCCTCCAGGTCCACCTGTATTGCATGCCTGGAGTGGCATCAAGGGTCAATTTTTTTTTTTTTGCCGTTTTTCTCTCACTTTTCATCTCCCTGTCTTTTTTCCCCTCATGGCCCCAAAATATATATATATATTTTTACTGTTAAGAGGACTTGTTTGATTTTGGAGGGTCTAAATTGCATGAAACAATTACCTGATGAAGTCCATGCCCCACACACACACACACACACACACACACACACACACACACACACACACACACACACACACCTCCCGACTTCCTGACCCCTCAACTCCTCTGCCAACTGCTCACTGCAGCTAGCTCAGACTTCTGCAACATAGACTCTTTATTTACAATCATACCTTGGACTTGGGCAAATAATGGTGTCTGTCTGTCTGTTTGTGCTCGCTATTAGCGAACAGCGGGAGCCTCAGGTCCTTATATAAACCCGTGGCTCGGTAGCTGTTGTTTGGATAACAGACCCAGTCAGACGGGTTGTTTTAATGGGGAACCGCGGTGGCCCCCAGGGGGCCAGTGGTCCGGCACAGACACCACACCAGGGCTCAGTCAGGGGTCTCGCCGCCGAGCCAGCAGTCCAGGCTCACTTCACGCGGATTACTGGGGCAGCCGAGGCCATTTAGGGGAGCGGGCAAGCATGACTTGATGTGTCTGTTTCTCTACTGTCCTCTCCCTCACACGCACACACACACACGCAGGCACACACACACACACACACGGCCGGGTCAGAGGACAGAGCTGTGTCCATCCCCAACCCCCGAGTGTCCAAACAAGCCTCTCACTCATTAAAATAGTTTCACAAAACTCTGTTAGCGGTTCGGAGTCAGTTTAACACAATTACTCTCTCCTACAGTGCTGGCCACTGTGAGCCGGGGAGTGTGTTTTGATTTGACCGCTAGCCGGGGCAGTGAAGACTTTTTCTTCCCTCCCCAGTTCCCTTTTTCCTTTTCTTTCTTTCTTCCTTTCATTTGTTTTTCCCCCCCCTGTTGGAGCAGCTGAGGCTGCATGTCTCTGGCCCTGGCTGTGCTCGGCGTGCTCTGGGTCTGGATAACGAGGCTGGTGGCAGCCCGTGTCCCCCGTGCGCTCCGCGTCTCCGCTGGGATACCAGTCACTCATTAGCACCCAGGCTGGAGCGCCGCTGACATGTGGTCCTCCGCAGCGTGGCAGACACACGCACACACACACGCACACGCACACACACACACACACGCAGACAGACAGACAGGAGTGATATCAATGCTCCTAAAAGACTCATTAAAAGACCCAAATGCCACTAGGAGTGTGTGATGTGGTCTGGGTGTTCCAGGTTCCAGCTGAGTACTACAGGTGTGGGGTAAAGTGTATTCAAAGCATGTGTGTGTGTGTGTGTGTGGGTGGGGTGTGTGTGTGGGGTGTGTGTGTGGTGTGTGTGTGTGTGGTGTGTGTTTTCTGCAGGCACTCAGATGGCCCCGCAGACCCCTGGAAATATGTCAGATGTGGGCTCCCATTCCACTCTGAGTCAGTCACCCATGTCTCAGGACAGAGGTGAGTACACACACTCTCACACACACACACACATACACACACACATACACACTCCTCCCTCAGTCCCAAAGGACCTGTCATGCTTTCCACATAACAAACCAACTCCAGCATGTCAGTGTCAGCCATGTTGCCTTAATGGTTCAACGTGTGTGTGTGTGTTTGTGTTTGTGTGTGTGTGTGTGTGCGTATACTGTATATTCTCTCTCATTCAGTGTGCATGTGAGCATGTCCGTGTCAGTCTCCATGGCTGTTTCCAGACGTTTTCCACTGCCATGGCAAATGAATGGCCTCATTTGGCTGACATACGACCACCTGTCAGGGCCTCCCTGCCGGGACGCTCTCGGCTAATTCAGGCCCGCAGTCAGGGGCAGCGCCGCTCCGCACGCCTGCGGCCCATTTGCCCGTTCCGCTCTGGTGACCGATGCCAGCGCCGCCGCTAGCCACCCGCTTGTTTGCTTTCTGTGGCACACGTGCCAACCCTGTGAAGAAGCGTCAGGCACAAAGTTAAAGGTTTGAGTCGAAGCCACCCCTACCCCCACTCCAGTGCCCCCCCCCCCCCCCCCCCACACACACACACACTCACACACACACTCTTTCACTTCAAACAGAAGCCAGCCAAAGCAAACGAGCGGGACGGCAGCGGTTGCGGTTCTGTGATGCCGTGCCTGATGCGGCTCCATGCGCTGCGGTGCCTGGCGTGCCAGGGGCGGCGGGTGATGTCAGCAGGCCTGATTGATCGCAGCAGAATTCCGCAGCTCTGTGTGGTCAGGGAATGGACGACTCGTCATGCCCAGCCAGTGCTGTGTCAAGTGTGCGCGCTCAAAAGACCCTGTAGACATACAGTAGCAAACAAACAATGAAATATCTGTGTGACTGCTCTGTGTGGCATTTCTTATCGTCAGTCACCGTTTTCTCCCACACAAGCTGGGAAAAAGTATCGGTAACAGTATAGCTCTCTTACTCATGTTTGTATGGCAGTAGGTTTGGTAGAGGCCTCACCAGCCAAATATTTTGCTAGCTGCTGCTCCTGGTCATGGTCCTTGAGCTTTGTGTTTAGACCACAGTGACGTTGGGCTGAAGCCACCCTCTCCAGTGGACCCACCGAGCCTCCACTCCCCACGTCCTTAAATGGAAGAGCTGTCCTGTCATGGTGTAACTATGCGTCCTAAATTGGAGAGCAGATTAGTCTCCCCTCTCTTTCCCCTCTCTTAGTCATTAGTGGTGGTTGCTTTTTTTCCCCGGAGCTTTCCAGAGTGGAGTGGAGGAAACTCGCGCTGGATAGCTGTTAACCATTAGCGGTTAAACTGGCCCAGGTGAGATGGCTGCAGGATTGTAGCTGTTAGCCGGAGGCCAGAGGGGCTGAACGCAACCCAGCCCGCTGGAGCAGAGAGAGTGTGTGTGTGTGTGTGTGTGTGTGTGTCCATCTGTCTTCTGTGTATTGTGTGTGTGTGTATGTTTGTGTCTCTCTCTGTGTGTGTCTGTCTCTGTGTCTTTGTGTGTGTGTGTGTGTGTGTGTGTGTACGCACTGTTCTCTGCTGCCAGCCGTCCCTGGCAACAGGGCCTCCTCTCATTACTCACAATCTCAGGCCGCTCCGCCACAGCGTGCAGCCAATCTACACACGCCAAGAGCCTCCACTAAGAGCGCGAAGGAGCTCGCGCACACACACACACACACACACACACTTACAGTCCAGCACGCACAATCACACTATAACGAATAAAATACACATGCATACAAACATCGAGTCACAGAGCAACCATGCTGTCACACACATAAACATGTGAAGAGTGGTTCCAAAACGCTCTTTCATGAATAATTTTTAACATTTTTGTAGAGTTTTCCAGGTAATTTCAGTGGAACTGTAATTGGGTTATTGCTATTTGATTTATCGTTACTGTACTTAAAGCGATGGTTCGGAGTAATTTCACCCCAGGGTCCTTGGCACCATGACCAACTCATTAGTTTCTGACAGCGCTACTCGACCAGGGTTCGACCAAGGGAAAACAGGTTCTGGGAGGGTGTTTGGCTCGGGGTCATGGTGCAAAGGACCCTAGGGTGAAATTACTCCGAACCATCGCTTTAATCAAAACAACACTAAACACAAAATTATTGATATTACCGAAGATACACAATTAAATTAAAACACAATTAAACATGACTTAATAATGGTTTTTAAAATGGATATATAGCATTTTGGAACCAATTTCTTCATATTTTAAGAACATATCCACACACATGTCACACACACACACAGACACACACACCCGTCACACCAGTGTTTGTGATACCACTTGAGTCTTTGGGCCAGAGGGCTCAGTCTAGCGTGGACACTTGTTTTGTTTGTGTCAGGTTGAACGTCTGAGAGCTCCCCCAAAATATACTTAATGGCTGGCCTGCTCTCAGCCCTGTCAGTGTATGCATGTGCATGCTTTCCTACACACACACACACACACACACACACACACACACAGACACACACACACATGTCCACCCTCTCAGACACTTTCTACAAAGCCTGCCCCACCAATTTGTGTATTTTCCAGGCAATTTAAAAAACACACACGGTTTTCACTGCTCCCCTTGCAGAGAGCAGTGGAGGGAGAGTGGGAGAGAAAGAGATGGGAGTTTATCCTTTGTTCTCTCTCTCTCCCTTTCTCCCTCCCTCCCTCTCTCCCTCCCTTCCTCCCCCTCTCCCTCCCTCCTCTGTCTTTCCATCAGCCTCCTCAGCACTAGCCAGTTAGAGCTAAACTCACTGAAGTGCAAAACATGTGCAAAGAGGCAGAAAGCTAGCCACAGGTACCGGTGAACGATAGGGCCATAGCTCTACCAGACATATTCACTCAGAGACTTAAGGTGTTCACACAGAGAACATTTCTTTGCAATGACTGTAAAAGTGGTTTGTCATGGATGTGTGCCTGTATTGTTTTGGTCATTGTAGAAGTAGATGGTGCCATGGAAAAATCGTTGTATAATAAAAGAAAAAAAAATCTCTACTTTGTTGAGGCTTTTTGTGGTTGACATGTCAGTGTGGATTTACATAATGGCATCTGAGTGGTTTGGATAATAAATGGGTTGGAGACTGTGCCTTCTCAGAGTGCCCATGAATTAACCCCCATCATTAGCATGTAATTGCCTTTCCAATTTATTTTTTTTCTCTTTCCAAATTAGTGATGAAATTGCCCTTAAATGTTCAAATTTATTTATTTGCCTTGCCAACTGTTTCACTCTTCTCCTGTCATTACCCCCTGCTTGTGCGCGCACACTCACAAACACAAACACACACACACTCACACACACTCGCTCTGTCTTTGTCTCTATGTTTCTCTACCTGTTTTCCCTTGTCCATCTTCTCTCTGGCCTTCAGCAGCACGTGCTGTACTTAACCGTTTCCCCTTTTCCCTCCTTCTCAGGATTTGCTCCCAGCATGCAGCGGGGTGCCCCAGGGCCCCAGTTTGGTGCCCAGCAGCAGCAGCAGCAGCAGCAGCCTGGCGGACCCTCCATGTCCCCACACCCCTCTCCAGCCGGCCCCATGCACCACGGCATGGGCCCCTACCCGCACCAGGGCGGCCCGCCCTACGGCCCTCAGAGTGGGCAGTATGGCCCCTCAGGTACCATGCCTAGATATCCTTCATCACCATTTGTCCTTTATTTTACTGCTCATGTGAGGGAGTGATTTTTGGCGCGATTTGTCGTGCTACACCGTTCACAGTTGGAATCCATTGTGTTGTTCCAATTTGTCAGGGATGAAATTACTGCTCAGGCATTGTTGACCTAATTTGTGGAGCGCTAATAGGGCCTGTGAAAACAGCAGAGTGGATGAGGTGGGCTCCCCTGTTGATTCAGCTGATTGGTCATTGATCACACAAGTTGGACGACGTGTGTGCGTGTGTGTGTGTGTGCGTGTGTGCGTGCGCACGCATGCATTTGTGTGTCTGAACATTTACAGACACATGTGAAAACACAGAAATGAGTCAGTGGATTTCTATGCATACATCTGCGCATGTTTTTACACATTCTGGGCACCAGGTGTGTGTGTGTGTGTGTGTGTGCGTGCATGTTTGCACACGTATGTGTGTGAGAGTGTGTGTGTGTGTGTGTGTGACTGCTTATGTGTGTATCTACGTGCTCATCTGGAAGAAATTCCGCACTGATGTGCACCTGTACAGAGTTAGCAGCCTGTAATGTTATGGCTAGCACTGATTGTAAAAGAATGGCACTCTGTTACAGCAGCCCATCTCCTCTCCCACCTCTCTCTCTCTCTCTCTCTCTCTCTTTCTTTCTCCACCTCTCCCTATCTCTCTCCCTCTCCCCCTCTCTCACCCTCCTCCCTCTCTCCTCTTGATGAGTGGGCCCTGAGACTGAGTCCTGGCCTGGGGCTGGTGGGAGAGCTGAGGTGCAGCTGGTCCGGTGCTGCTGGTCCACCCCCCACCCCCCCTTAGCGAGCGGCTCTGCTCCGCTCTGCTCTGGTGTGGGCCACAGAGAGGCCGAAGACTCGGGCTGATTGTGCTTCACAGCTAAATAAACATTCAGAGGGGAAAAGAGGGGGGAAATTGAAGAGGCTCACTCTCTGCTGCAGCCTAGGAATGGAAGGAGCTCAGGCTGACTCACTGACATACACACACCACATACGCAGACTTTGAAAACATACTTACAGTTTACAAAGGGGGAAAAAATGCTGCCCTTTCCAGCCTTTAAATGGGATACTCTGAACACACACACACACACACACACACACACACTCTCACACACACACACACACACACACACACACACACACAATTGAAATTGATTGTGGTGTGTGTGGTGATTTGGTCTGTTGGTGTGGTAGTAGTACAATAGTACTCTGAACATACACACACAATTAAAATTAATTGTAGTGTGTGTAATGACTGATTTGGTGTGGTTGGTGTTTGTAGTACAATGGCACTCTGAACACACACGCACACTTGATTGTCGTGTGTGTGGTGATTTGGTCTGGTGGTGTGGTTGTAGTACAATGGCACTCTGAACACACACACACACACACACACACACTTGATTGTCGTGTGTGTGGTGGTGTGGTTGTAGGGTTAGTTGTGCTGTGGAGGCAGCAGCACTAGTGTTGTGTTTGGCATCAGCTCTGTCTGTTGTCTGGCCTGCTCCACACCAGTGGGCAATAAACCTCCACTGCCAACATGGAAACACTGACGCTAAAGGGCTACACACGCACGCATGCACGTTCACACTCGCACGCAAACACACTCAAACACACACACACACACACACACACACACACACGCATGCACACGCACAATAACAAAAATCACATGTTCTTTTTAGCTAGCACCAACACACACTGATCTGTCTCCATAATCTCACACGCACGCCCTCACACATACAGGCATGCGCTCCTACAGAAGATTTTTTATTTGTTTATGTGAGGTTTTAGTTTCGAAACAATGTTGAGTGTGAGCTGTAGTCAAAAGTCTGGAGGCGCCAACTTATGCAAAAATAGCCAGCACCTGGACTGGTGCGATGGGGTCTAACACAAAGCCAATACTATCCCAGTTGTGAGTGATTTTCATACGTAAAGCAAGTCATTTGATTTTACTACTTCCTGACATTTTATGGAGTCAGTCCAACCTGCAGACGATGAGGATTGTGTTATTTGACATAAAAAAAATAATAAAAAGGCAGGTAGCTTTTCAGCAGTATAATGCCTTGACTTCTAGATCTATGATATTAATCTAATACTGTCATTTTACTCAAAGTTCTACTGAATACAGTATATCAGCATTGATGTTTTTATCTCCTGCATTTGAAAGTTGTCAGCGCAAAACCTCATCATATCTTGGTTGTTTCAGGAAGTGACAGTGTTATAATTAAACTGTCTGATGTCTGACCTAAAAACAAGTCATGGAGTTATTTTTTTTTCTCTCGTTCTTGGGTTTTGTTTTGACACAACGGTGTTTTTCTTCTTCCTGACACCTCTGGATTTTGTGACATAGGTTTTGCATCTATCGAGTTGATGTATTCCATCACATTTCCTGCTATGCACTCAGACCCCCACACTCTTAATCCCTCAGAGATTGAAGAGCACGTATTTTGGTTTGGCTGGAGGCTGTGAATCACTTAAGCAGTATAGTAGGTTTTTTTTATTATTATTGTTGTTGTTCGGGAGGGAGGGAGACGCATCTTACAGATTGGTGTCACCCCCATCCCCCAATGCACCCCTTCCCCCGGGGGAAATTTCCGGATTATCCCGGCTCTCTCCAGGGCCAGCGCAGCGAGTTGCCGTGTAATTGGCATAGCTCCAGGGCCCAGCCTAGTTCTGGCAGGGCCCTGCCTCTGTCTCTGCATCCCACTCCCCCACCGACCCCCTCTGCTCGTTCCCCCGACTGTGAAGGAGCTTGTTAGAGGAGCCACTGAGCATCGCTACAGTATGGACCCCCACCCACTCCACCACATGTATTTTTGGAACTTGTGTATGACATCAAAAGTAATGTTCTTGGTCTCTCTTTTCCTCTGTTTCCCTCTCTCTAACATGATGGGAGAGAGGCCCTATGAGTGTTTGTGAACGTCTCTCGTGTGCGTGCGTGCGCGTGTGTGTGTGTGAGTGTGTGTGTGTACGTACCTGTACCTATTACACGGCTCTTCACAAGGCAAGTAGAACGCTCCATTGACTTGAATGGGCTTCCCAAAGTTCTACGGTAAAATATTTTCATGTAATTACCGCTGCAAACATATAATTACCGCTGTCAATGGCAACGGAGTTTGTGCTTCTACTTCAGGTATTTCATATCACTACGCAAGAACTGGAACATTCAAAAGTGAAGGCAGACGGTTGATCAGCTGTGTTCTAAAGTTCAATGTGTTTTGTTGCGAACTATGTTTCCGGCGTTCTATACATTATCCCTTGCGTATGCGCATGGGGGGATGAAACCTTAAGCAAGTAGATATGTCATAAACCTGTACCCACCCAACAGCTGGAGCAAAACTAGAGGGAAGATACGTGAATTTTAAATCAAATAAATAAATGTGAACGCACTGCTGAGGGAAGAGCTAGCTATTTGGAGATGACACTCCTCCCTTGGGCCTGGATCACTGGTGGATATTTTCAGATTTTTCTCTCCCTCCTGCCCTCCTCCCTCTCATTTTTGCACTGGGACTTGAAGCGTAGAAACAGTCTGTTAAAGCTGAGGTGTTTGGTGACAACAGATTGATATGCTGAGATTGTCACCAACCGCCATGTTGGCTTTCATGTGTCACTGTCTTACTATCTATAGATTCAGTTTAGTTTTATTTCTATGGCACCATAGTACGTGATTGTTTCAAAGCATTTTTACAGACGCCTGCAGCCATGTGCCTAGTGCCCATCTGTCATCAAGTGATGAATGTTTCACCAAACAATCCTTACCCTACTAAGGCCCCTGAATCCTTACCCTACCCTGTCTGAACAGCACTCTTGTTGAGGAATTCCGATTCTATAGGGAATAAAGGAATTCTGATGTTTCCCTCTGTATTTTCAGGTAATTACCAACGGCCACCCAATTATGGAGGTACCCCCAGTGCCAACTACAGTGGCCCCAGCCCTGGCATGGGCAACAGCCTGGGCATGAACGCCAGCAGCCCCATGCACGGGCAGGGCCCAGGACAGCACTGTGGTTCCGTCCCCGCTGGGAGAGGGCCAGGGCAGACCACAGGCGGGCGCCCCTACCCAGGCAACAACAACGCCAACAACATGGCGCCCACCTCGCCCAGCATACCACAGCCGGCAGGGCCGGGCATGGGTCCGCCCCTGCCGGGGGTCGGTCGGAAACCCCAGGAGCCTGGAGCAGGGGGCATCCAGGGCTCCCCTTCAGTCGGACAGACCAGGTGAGACTATCATATGAAAGGATGAAAGGTTATTGCATATGTCCACAGCCACAAAGAGGATTGGTACAGATTTGTCTTTGAAAGTTGTTTATCTTACTCCTCACCATTGATCGTCTTCTCACCCTCACCTTCACACACACCTTAACATCTGATTTGTCCACCTCTACGTGCTGGGCATTTGGGGAAATTATTAGGGACTTGAGCCCATATTGGGGTTTTTTTTAGGATGTTATGCAAGGATGTGCTCTTAACCAATTCTTTACCTGACCACAGAGGCTGTTCTGCCCCATCTAGGCCTCCATTTGCCAGATCTCCGGTCTACCCCAGCCTGCCTGGGCCAGGGGGTCGACCCGGGCCCCTCTCATCGCCCCACTCCCACCAACAACATCCCCATCCTCACCTGTCCCATCCACACCCCCACCCCCATCCCCATCCCCACCCCCATCCACACCCCCACCACCCTCACTTCAGCGCCCCCTCCACCCAGCCCCAGACCCAGCAGCCTCCTCCTCTGGGGCCTCAGGCTGAGCAGTACGGGTAGGTGCTGGCAGGGGTTGCTTGCTCCTGGGTCACACCATTCCTGTGGTACCCAGTCCTGCTCATGGAGGTCTAACCTGCTGTAGAGATGAGTTACAGCCCTACGCTATGGTTACACACATGTCAGCCAAAGAGGCTGAGCGTCTGAAGATTAATGTCAAGTGTGTGTGTGGGGGTGCAGTTCAGTTCTCTAGCAGCTTGGACCTCCAGAGTGCCTGGGCAGAGCTGCACTAGGCCGAACCCCGTGAGAGCGACTGTGGGCTGAGCTGGACTTCTGCTGATGCTGGCACTCCGTGGTTCCAGCAGGCTTCACTTACCCGCACGCCTAACAGTCGTATATGCTTCAAACACCAGGCAACACTGCGTGCATGTCTGCCTCTAACCTTCATCCTCATCTTCTTTTTCCAGGGCCCTTGCTTGTAAGATGTGGGATACTGTTGGGTGGGTGGGGAATAGGGGAGCATGGAAAATAAATCTCTCTACTGAACATCTATCTCAAACATTTCCCCGGCCTCAAAGACTACTCACCCGTGGAGGTGGAACTGGAATTTTGGCATGGTGTTCCGATTTGCTCCACATGTCTTAATTAGCCTGGGTGTTTTGGCAGTTGCATGAGTGTCTCCTCATTGCCACTGGGTATTTTCCTGATTCTTAGACTCAAAGCAAACACACCCGCTCCATACATCAAACTGCAGTGGAACGCTGAGAGAGCAGAGGGGTGAATCCTTGCCAAAGTTATTCTCGTAACCTTTTCCCAGAGTCGATCTATGCCATGAATAAGAGACGCTTAAATGTCAAAGATGTGCTTCCTCTTCTCGCTTTGCTCTTGCCTTCAGGTTTGCAAGGAGGAGTGCGTAAATCAAAGAACAAACGCTCTTCCTTTCTGTTTTGTGTCTGATTTTAATTTTTTCTTCCAAGGCTTTGTACACTTAAAGGCATTGGACTTCTCTTTCTCTGTAACTGAAATAGCTAACACTGTTGTAGACTGAAGAGAACTCAGTGCATGTTGTTCTGTTCACAACATCTTGGTGTTTATTTTCTCTCCATGGTCTTGGAACCTCAGAAACGTCTCTAATGCCCATCTCTTCCTTTGCTTTGCTTTGCTTTGCAGGCCGGGTGGCTACCCTGGCATGCCTCCTATGGGCCCAGGGGCCGCCTTCAGTCAGCCGCCAGCCAGCGGCTCCGGTAGGATGACTCCTCAAGGGCCCCCATACAACACCCCGCCGCAAGGTTTGGATCCTTTATAGAGCTAGTATTCCAATAGCACAAGTTTCTATATTTCTTATAGCACGTTAGCACCAAGAAGGCTATGGCTTCATTTGATTCAACATAATTGCCATTGCTGGTTTTGAACACAAAATATGCTCTGCCTTTGGTTATTAAAGTATGCATGCTTGTGTGTGTGTCTTCTCAGGCCCTATGCCCATGCAAGGTGATGGCCCAGTGTCCGCAAATGCTAAACAGAGGGTGGATCATAAAGAAGTGGGTGTGGTTCCCTCAGAGCCACCCAAACCCAAGGTATGGTCAGAACCTGCCAATTGGAACCTTTTTCATCATCTGTCAATCTCCCTGCTACTGACTTTGCCCTCTCCCTTTAGCAGTCCTGTAAATAAGCAGTTGGCTGTAGCATGTTGCCTACTAGACCAGCCTTCTAACAGCAAGCCTGACGGCTCATGGACCGTAGCAAAACACCGGCTCACCATTTCTTTCTTACCATGCTCTGAGTTTCCTAATGCCACTGTTGTTACTTGCTTCAGTATGCTGGACTTCAAGACACACTTCCCACAGATCTCATCAATTGCGCTCCCCTCGGAGCCTGTCTAAGCAGGCCATGCAGCTCAGAGTGCAGTCGGACAATTGTTTTGTCTTGTTTAGCTTCAATCAGATAAGCTGATTTCACGGATCCCTCCAAAGGGTCCTGTGCAAAGTTCAAAGTACAGCAGACTGCCTCAGCCGTATATTTTCTCATGTGCTGAGCGTGGAGACTGAGTTGAGAAGTTGAGATGTTATGTGTCAATTTTCTGAGAGGTCGTACACCTCTCCTCTCAGCAAGAGATTCCATAGCTCTCCGCTGCAGACTTGTCTTGTGTCTCACTGGCACTTGCCTGTGTCTTTGATTGGTGTGAACACAACACTAGATACAACCCCATACTGAAATAACCTTTGTTCCTCTGAGGCTTGTTATCCTTTGCAGTGCTGCAAACTAACACTTTTTGTTTATGTTTGTGGTATCGTTATGTTTAGTCTCTTTGTTGTTGTTGTGTCTCCTTTTGATATCTATGCACCCCCTTAGATAAAAAATATATCTGGTTTCATCCTTACTCTGCTAGGTGGTTAGCAAAAGACTGTCACCCCCCCCTCTCCTATTCTACCCAAACTCCTCTATTCTTCCTCTCCCACTGGGGTTTCTCTTCATTACTGCAGACACGGGAAAACAGACGAACATCATAGACTAGTGACAATTCACACATCAGGGGAAAAATGCCTTTTTTTCATTGGATCTGAATGATCCCTTCTTAAACTCACTTTTCCCTTCCCTGACTTATTTCCTGCCGCTGTCATGGCAACTGCAGTTACATTAGTAGAACCCTTTTTGCCCCCCCCCTATGTCGAAAGGTTTTGACTGTGAGCAAGATTTCGAGGAACGCTATTATCGTCTGCTCTTGCAGAGCCCCCCTGCCTACTGTACCGCCTGACTTTGTGCCAGTGTGTAACTGCATGCTACCAACCAGTTCCGCTTGCCCTAACAGCTACTCCTATGGCTAGGCAGTGTTTTCATCGCCGCTAATGCACTCAGTCCTCACACATGTGTATGCATATTGTGGAGAATGCTGGTTTCTGAATAGGGGTGGGACAAAATAGAGATACGGCAGTAGAACGTACAAGTTCTTTTTTTGCTATACGTTATGGATACGCTGGCGCTAGTTATATTTTTACAAAAATATGAAATTCTACAATTCATATTCTAAACAGACTCATTTGCCAATCTGACTCTCCAGTCACTACTTGTATTCTCATGGTTGTGCTTATCAAATGAATGTAGGTACTCGGTGAATGAATACTAGGGATGCACTGATATATCGGCCAACATCGGCTATCGGCAAATTTATCTGACATTTACCGATGGCAGTGGCTGATATTTATCTGTTATGCTGCGTCAATTCTGCACTAGGTAAATGTTGTGCTATGAAATGCCTGAAATAGTATTTTTCTTTTTTATGAATATTTTTCTTCCCACTCTACTAAAGGATATAATTAACAACAAAAACAACAAACAAAGGAAGAAAAAGATATCGGCATTGGTTATTGGCCAAATTGTTATTTTTCTTCATTTACACAGATATCTTGATATCGTGATATTATCATTATCGTGGGCAAAGTGTCATGACCGTATCGATTCTTGAGTTACTCAGCGATTCCCACCCCTATTTCTGAAAGTAGGCAAGTCGCTTGAAAGAGGCCACATTTGTGAGCGCTCATTTCAGCTTAAATCTGCTGCTGCTGAGAGCGCATTAGCCAGTACAGTAAGGTGGTGTTTCTGCTGAGTATGAGTACACTCCGCAGGGCCCTGATCTTACCCAAACTGGAGGGCTTTGAAGACAGGTTTTGCAACACGTGTATGTGTGTGTGTATTTGAGTGCATTTGTTTGTGAGTATGTGAGAGGGAAAGCCAGGGAGCGAGTGTGTGCACTTATGTGTGTCAGGATAAAAGAATAAAGGATTAAGCCATCTCTCACCATGTGGCCCCGCGTGTGTGTGTGTGTGTGATGTATGTATGTATGTATGTATGTATGTGTGGATGTGTGTGTGGATGTATGTGTGTATGTGTGCGTGCTTGTCCTCTCTATTCTCTGTCACAGGACAGCTACAGCTCTCAGTGTGTGTCCCAGCCCCCCACCCCCTCCCCTCTGTCCCCCAGTCCTGCTAGTCTGTCCTCCTATCACGGCGAGGATAGTGATAGCATTAGCAGCCCTGCCTGGCCAAAGACCCCCACCAGCCCTGTAAGTGCCACACGCACTGTTCTCCATTCTTCTTTTTTTCTGTGTTCATCTTCTTTTGGTTCCTCTCAGAGTTTGATTTATTTTTCTTTTTGTTATTCTTGTTTTTGCCTCTTTTTTTTTTATTGATTAACATGATGTTCACAGTCAAGTTGGATGTTGTGGACTTTTCATTTGAGACTTTCTCATTAAGACACAAATAGGATTGGATGGAGAGAGGCTGCTCTACACTTTCACCCACCTCTAACCACCCTCCAGCTGTCTAATTTGCCAGTTCTCCTTCCACCACAGAGGGCTGTGGCTTTAACAGTCATTCTTCATTGCATCCCATTCTGAACTCCATATTATTGCAATTGGATATCTAACACCTCCTCTCTGGCAGACATCTGTGGGTTGAGGCCATAACACAGCAGATCCTGTCTGAGCATTGGGTGGTAGTTTCTCACACTTACAATTACAGTTGCTCACAATGTAAAGCCGTTCTTATTTCCAATTTTTGTTCAGTTTTGTATGCTGACGACTTGTTGTTTTAATGAGAAAGTACTCCGCAGTAGCTCAGTAGACTGTAGGCAGGTGCCCCCTGTAGAATTTGTGTATTGGTGTAGTAGTTTATCTCTGTCTGTCTTTTTGTTTCTCTCCCTCTTCTCTCCTCATACATGTACAGTAGCCATAGTGTACCCATATAAAAAAAATCACTTTTCCCTGTGCTGATGCAGCTTGATTGGGTATTCAGTTTGTTCTGCCTGGGTAAGCATGATTGGGATCCATTGGATTGGAGGGGGATTAAGTGAACCTAAGGCAGGGGCTCTTCCTTGAGTCCCTGTTGGCCTCAAAGTGCTTGATGAGCCTCCCTCTAGTGTTTTCACATCCCAGAGAGGGGAACAGAACAACATAGCCCAGCCAACTAGAACTGGTACCCCCCCCCACCAGTCTCAGATGGATGCCTGCATGGGAACCACAACACTCCATGCAGGCCTCACCCCAAACACTGGCAGGAACTCCTGAAGCTGCACAGATTGCCATGAATATGATCAGGCCAAATGGAGAAGCATGCCTCCCCAGTGCTGAGCTGGAGCAGTAGCAGAGCACTAATGATGACTGTAGGGAGAGCGCTAGCCAAGGCTGGTCTCCGAACAGCATTTAGGAGCAGCTTCTCCTTTGAGTCTTGATTATTGTGTATGTGTGTGTGGTAGCAAATGTTATTGTTCTTGGTTGAGAAACTCACAAAGTGATTTTCTCCCCTTCTACCACTCTACCTCTTCCCCACTTTTTTATATCCCTATTTTTCTCCCTTTATTTCCACCCTCCTACACTCATATGGAATTCTCCCCTTCATTCCTCTCTATTTTTCATTCTTCCACTCACACCTCTTCTCTCATTCTCCTCTTATACCCTATTCCTCACTTTCTTTCCCCTTGCCTTCTTTTCTATCTTTCTTTTCTTTGTTGCTTTCCTCTTTCCTACTTGCAATCTTTTTCCTCTTTTTCTTTATCTCTCTCTCTCTCTCTCTCTCTCTCTCTCTCTCTCTCTCTCTCTCTCTCTCTCAATATCTTCCATTCCCGATGCAGAAGCACAGTTCGGCCACCATGACCAATGAGAAGATCACTCGCCTGTACGAGATGGGCGCGGAGCCAGAGAGGCGGGCCTGGGTGGACCGCTACCTGTCCTTCATGGAGGAGAGGGGCACGCCGGTGCCCAACCTGCCCGCTGTCGGCAAGAAGGCTCTGGATCTGTTCCACTTGTACGTGTGCGTGCGTGAGATCGGAGGCCTGGCTATGGTGAGTGGACAAGCGTGAGAGTCGGATGGTAGACCAGTAGCAGCACACGGCAGGTACAGCACTGGCATTGCCAAGTTTGATATCCCAGTGACCCAGTGTTCCTGGGTTATGTTATGAAGTCGCCACATTCAAGGGTCAGAGAGTTCTAATATGGTGGTGGAGTTTGAAGAGGAGAGACAAACGTGTGTAGGAGTTGTTGGGAAGTAGAATGGGAGCACGAGGAAGTGAGAATGGAACTCTTGAGGATGGAACATTTATAGAGCTCTAATTTGTATCAAAGAAACTACAGGAACAGAAGTACAGGAATAAACAATTCTGTAGTGGAACAGGTATCTGGTGTCCCTCCCTCTAATTCTCCATCTTTCTGTCCTGCTGCTTCTAACCATCTCAGGTGAACAAGAACAAGAAGTGGCGGGAGCTGTCCACCCGCCTCAACGTGGGCACATCCAGCAGCTCGGCCTCGTCCCTGAAGAAGCAGTACATCCAGTACCTTTTTGCCTACGAGTGCAAGGTGGAGCGCGGGGAGGAGCCCCCGCCAGAACCGCAGCAGCAGCCGCCACAGGCGCGGATCCAGCCTCCGTCACCTGGTGAGGGAGGACAATTGTTACTACCCAGTGCTTGGAAGGGTTGGAAATGGACTGCGGTCATCCGTTCAAGCAGTTGTAAATCTTGTAAAACACACCATGGCGGCACTGTACTGACATTAAGTTGGATTTGACGTCCCAATGAACCCGTGTTTCTGGGTAATGTTCTAATGTCACCGTATTTAAGGGTTAGACAGTTGTAATGTGTTAAAGGAATTGAAGAAAACCAAGAAGTGCATTAGACACGAAAGAGTTGAGAGACTTGCTGTGCTGTGAGTCTGTGTTGAAAGGGGCTTATTATGATCCAATACTGTGAATAGTGTAGTAGAAGAATGAGAACTCATCTAGTCCAAGTTGCTCTACCGTACTCAACTGCGTGCTGTAGAACAGCTGTGGTTTTGGTCTGCACTCACCTGGATTCCAAAGTCCTGTTATTCATCTGTTCTCTCCCTCCTCCCTCTCTTGCTCTCCTACACCGTCTCGGCACTTGACACCACTCAGCGAGCTATAAATATCTGACAGGTGATTGTGATATGCTGGGAGAGGGAGGGAGGTGCGGGGAGAGGGGGAGGGGGGTAGCTGCCAAGCGGCCAGCTGAGGGAATCCCCTCCCCCATCTGGACTAATGGCTGCTGATGTCAGAGTGTGGGGGGGGGGGGCTGTCAGGCAGCGGAGGGGGAATCCCTGGGAGAGGATTAATGGGGGAGGAGTGTGAGGGATATAAACAAAAGTGACCTCCTACTGACCCCCTTTTGCCCAACCAGTGAGGCAGCAACTTTTTTTCCATTCTCTTTACACTCCCTCCCTCTCTCTCTCTCTCTCTCTCTCTCTCTCTCTCCCTCCCTCCCTCCCTCCCTCTCTCTCTCTCTCTCTCTCTCTCCCTCCCTCCCTCCCTCGCTCTCTCTCTCTGAATATGGTAGTGAGGTTATTTGAGTTCACTATGGCTGGAAGTGTGAGAGCAGTGGGGCAGTGTAACACACACACACACACACACACACATTGAGCTGAAATATAATAGGGGCTGGCAGGAGATCAAGAAGTAGTGTCAATGAATGAACAGTAGTTCTCTCTCTGCCATTTCCCTCCAGAATACAATCACTAGCACACTTAAGATAGAGTACATCTACACGTTTCACTCACCTGCACCCATTTAATCTAATCAATTTTTATTTTAATCATAACAATACTAACCAAGTATTTATGCCCTTTGTCTTGAACATTTTTATCATTGATGGACTCTAATACAATATTCATCATCACCTGATGTAACGTCCATGGTGCTATTAAGTTATCTGGACCTTTTGTGGGCTAATTTGGTTTGGAAGAACTGTGTTCAAATCCACTGAAAAAAGCCTTCAGCTTACTGTGAGACAGCACTGGCTCTAGGTTGTTCTGTAACATAACAGAGTATTATTTCACTGTGAGAAAGCTTCGACTCTTGGTTGTTCTGTAACATATTAATGAATATTATTTCACTGTGCGAAAGCGTGGACTCTAGCATTTTTACATGTTTCTTCATCTTTCCTTGTCCTCCCTCGCCCATCCCCCTCTCCTCCTCTCAGCCAACTCGGGCTCCCTGCAGGGCCCACAGACCCCCCAGTCTACAGGCAGCAACTCCATGACTGAGACCCTGGGCGAGCTGAAGCCCCCCAGCCGAGCCACCACGCCTCACGGCCCCATGACCCCACAGCAAGGCAGCAGGTGGGTGCCTGTTCCTCTCCCTCTGCACCTGACGTGTACTTTATGACCTGACATATGCTTGGTCTCTGAGCGCAAGTGGTGCTGGAACGGCAACTTTCGCCTGAGTGGATACTGATATGTCACTGTCCGAATTCAATTAGCAGTATTCCCTTTAAATTCAGCATTCAGCTTTAAAATTTCAGCTCTCAGCTTTCAAAATTAGCATGCCAAATGATCATATATGATGTTAAAAGCCAAATATTAGTGTAAAGCTACATGCCGCCTCCTAGTCCACATTTATGCACTGACTCACATAATTTCACAGTTGCTTAGGTCAGGAGCAGATATGCCACAAATGTTGCGATTCAGTCTACTCTTCAGTTTCAGCCCACAGAGCAAAACATACAATCACTGTCTATACCTATGCTAGTGTTCTGTGTATGTTGTATGTGCCTATGTGTGTGTCGAAGATGTGGTACAAAAAGGTGAAATATCAGTTTAATCTCTGAGAAAAAACGTAGCACAAAATGTGTTACTATGTAATTTCCTTAAACATTTGTAAGAAGAGGTGGCAGGAGTCCGTAGTCTGTCAGCTCTGTGAGGAAGCACCCACGCCTACTTATCTGACCCCTGTAATGTGTGCTTCCCACGCCTACTTATCTGACCCCTGTAATGTGTGCTGCAGGACTGGAGGCGTGAGCGTGCAGGACCCTTTCTCGGAGGGCAGTGATCCGGCCTTCCAGAAGCGTGGCCCTGTGCCCCCTGGCGCCCCCTACCAGCAGGGGGCGGGCACTGACGCCGCCATGAGGATGGGCTTCGATACCAACAAGGACCCATACGGCGGGCCCAGGAAAGGTCAGTAGGGCATGGAAATTGCTTCTGAACCCAGGTCATAGTGGTCTTGTATCAGAGATAAGGAGTACATCCCTGTTAGAAGTCTTTGTCACTTATGGTTTTCACATATTTATTGACCTACGCTGCCTGACCCATACCAAAGTCCTTTTAGGCAAGTCCCTCCACTCAGCGGCCATTTGACAACGCTTTTTGGGCACTCGTCGGGCATCCATTTCGGCAGAAATGCGCGTGCGCAAGGCTGCACGACACCAATCTTGCTCCAGCGGCGAGATCACAACACATGATTGGCACGATGTCTTCACAACACACCACATGATTTGCTCAATGTATTCACATCACACCACATGATTGGCTCAATGTATTCACATGTCGACGTTTTGCCGAGGAAGGGGTGGGATATGTGTAGACAACGGCCATATTGACGTGACAAACTAGCCCCATGCATTTCTATGGAGTATTTTTTGAGTGCTGTGTCTCCACATTAGAAAGTCTATGCCCATACTCCAGACCCTGGCTACATAATCCGTGTGGAGGACTCTCATATCTGGTTTATGTTTTAGGATAGTCCTTTAACTAATGGTCATTATCTCATGTTGAAACACAAAGTTTGTGCTTCATTGCAACTGCTCTCCCAGGAATTGAAACAACTAGGGTGTTTGTGTTCTCTTTTTGAATAAATAGGCCTTTGAGGCTTTTTGTGTTATGTAGCCTAAAGGCATTTGTCAAACAAGCCCAGATATTGTGTGTCACAGATACAAAAGTATGGAAATTATGAGTGGTAGTTGGATAACACATAATTCAAAAAGCAATAGTAGACCATGGTGACAAGCATGCTTTAGGTGTTCCGTTTGGTTGGTGCTATACAAACGTGTCTTCTGAGCAAAAGTGTCTGTTTTAAAGTATGACAAGAGCGCCCTCTATAGTTGGCACCATGTTACATCATCTGATATGGATGTTCTGAGAAATATTATTAGAAAAGTGTGCAAACCACTCAGTCTGCCCCCATACTTAACTTCACCTAACATAAAAAACTATCCTTAATGGGTGGATATTGACTGACTGTGTGATGTATATGAATTGTTCTTAGCTATCTGGGAAGATGTATAGAATCTTGATATGTAACTATTGGCATCTCATTGATGTACATCATCAGAATCCCTACATTCAGTCCTAAATATATAACTATCTGTCAGAATGTTCAGAAACCCATCATCTAGGTTTGACAGCTCTGCCCTCTTGCCCAAGAGTATTTGGCTCACTCCTCTCCTTTGCCCCTTTCCGCCAGGTGGCAGTGAGCCCTTTATGCCAGGCCAGATGCCAGGCAGTGGCATGCAGGAGATGTATCCCCACGGATCATCAGCAGGGATGGGCATGGGCCCCCGGCCACAGTACCCCTATGGCCCTGGCTTTGACAGGAGGTGAGATGTGTGTCACACATACACACACACACACACACACACACACACACAGTAACATCTATTGAAACATTACAACTCAATTCTGTTCATAGCCTAGTGAATTCCCCGTCAACACATGCATTTTTTTATTATTATTATTATTATTATTTGTAATTGGCTAAAAAAAGACCTTATGGGTAAGGTACATGATTGGATAGGTTTGCTGCTCCCTTGTTCTGAGATTATCTTTGCGTGTGATACCATCCGATTTTAAAATCGTAAAAAATTTGAAAATCTTGTAGTTTGAGACCTGCATTAGGCATGTCTTGTTAGTACGGGACGCTCATTAATGATGTGATAGTGAGGACAGATGTGTCATGTTCTTTGATCTACTCCAAAATGTAGTAGCTTGGCCTCCACCAAGTTTCATTTAAATAGGTTTCTTTAAAGGGCTGTAAGAAACAAATCAGAATACTGCCTATTAGTATGAGCATTGAACAAAGGTTCAATTGATGGCATGAAAAGCTCACTGAATTCTGTGTCCATCAGACCTGATCATGTTATGGGGCCAGATGGAAGCATTGCGCCCCCTGGAGGCCAGAACAACAATGATCCCAACATGTTCCCTGGCAACAGATACCCTGCACATCAGAGGTATAAACACGGCACAGTTTGTGAGACTTCCATCTTTGAATATATTGTGGTATATTTACTTACATTTAATTATATGTAAGTTTTAGAATATCTGTTAAAATATATGTTATTCTGTTGCTGTTGGCGCCTGGCAAATGCGCCTGGCAAATGAAGAAATGTAAATGGAGAACATGTAATCATGCTTTTCTCCTGTGCTAGGCATGGGCCTGATGGCTATGGGCAGCAGTACCCACATGGCATGCCATACGGACCACATGGAATGTATCCACAGCAGCAGGTCAGCTCACAAAGGACACTCTTCTTACATCTGCCAGGTGGACCTTGCAAATGTTGCAGCTCTGGTAACATGTATAAGGGTCTAATTTGTGTGTGTGTGTGTGTGTGTGTGTGTGTGTGTATGTGTGTGAAAGCAGGGCTACAAACGTCCTGGTGAGGGGATGTACGGCCCTCCAGCAAAGCGTCACGATGGAGGCGAAGGCTACAATATGCAGTATGGCGGCCAGCAGCCCGAGATGTACGGCCAGTACGGTGCGGGCTACATGGGGCCGGAGAGGCGCGCCATGCAGGGCCAGTACCCGCCGTACCCCTACGCCCGCCAGGGCCCCCCGCAGCACGGCATGATGAGCGCCGGTGCCCCCTCGGCAGCCTCGGGCCCCGCCGCAGGCCCCCAGGGCAACATGTGGCACCCCAGGACTGAGATGGGCTACCCATACCCGGGCCGCCAGGGCCAGGGACCGCCATTCCCGGGCATGGGTCGTGCAGGGGAGGACGTGGACGGACGAGGACCCGGTCAGGATGGCGTGTGGCCTGGGCATCCCAGCCAACGGCAGTCCCCTTACCCGCAGCCTTCCTCCTCCTCCTCCTCCTCCTCCTCCTCCTCCGCTGTGTCCTCCGCAGGGCCCATGCCCGTCATGACCAACCGGCAGCCCCCGTCCTCCTTCCAGTCCCCGCCCACCATGCCCAATCACATCTCCCGCGCACCGAGTCCGGCTCCGTTCCCCCGGCCCATGGCCAGCGGCTCCATGTCCCCGAACAAGGCCCACTTCATGGCCTCCATGAAGATGCAGAAGCCCGGGATGCCCTCGCCCATGCCGGGCTCCCAGAGCGGGGGCATGCCAAGCCAGGGGATGCCCCCCATCCACCGGGAGATCAGCTTTCCCCCAGGCTCAGTGGAGGCCACCCAGCCCATGCTGAAACCAAGACGCAGGATTACAGCAAAGGAAATTGGTAGGAACCTCTTGCTGTGCTGCTTTGTGTTCAGAACAATGTTTACATGATTCACAGTTTTGCACAAAAAATGCCTTTAAAGGGGTAAAAAATAACCTTATAGATCTTAGTAAGGTTTTGGGGCTCCTAATATTGTATTCTACAAGTACCTGGAATTCTACTGTAGTGTGGAGTGCTATTCTTCTGAAAGATATTACATATTCCGACCCTATTTACTGTCTTGTCCATACATCTAAATGATAATGTCACTTTAGTCACTGTTCCTGAGCAATCTTTGTGACAAATCCCCTGCTCTCCGTGCCCCAACAATGCACCCTCATTCAAAGGCACTTGGATCTTGTCCACTTGCCGTCTAAATCCAGATCATCAACAGCTGTGCTTTTTTTTATATATATATATACATGCCATAGAGCACATATCGCATGTTAAAAAGTTTTTCCTTTTAGGTGGGCTGTGATGCAAATGCCCCCCTTTTCATTCACTCTTATATCCAGATATATTGCCTTTATTAAAGTCAACTACAAGAGGCAGCACCTATGTGGGGAACAAGTAGTATTGACATATGAGGAAACTTTATTATGCAGTAAATCAGCAGTTTTGGTGAGTACTGACCTATAAGACCTTGGCCCTGGTTTCTGTAGGCACTCCGGAGGCATGGCGTGTGATGATGTCCTTGAAATCTGGACTGCTGGCCGAAAGCACCTGGGCTCTGGACACCATCAACATCCTACTGTACGACGACAACACTGTGGGCTCCTTCACCCTCACCCAGGTGAGATAGATCCACACATCTAGGGACAGTTACAACACTTATAACTAGCAGTATTTCAGTCCTAGCTTGCCTAGGATACAGTAATCGGAATCTCAGAATGTTCTATAGTAACATTCATGTTTCCTTGAGTAATGACCTAATGTTTCCTCCCTCTAGTTGCCTGGTTTCCTGGAGCTGATAGTGGAGTACTTCAGAAGGTGCCTGATTGAAATCTTTGGGATCCTGGATGAGTATGAGATTGGCACTGAAGGCCAGAAAACCCTCCTGGGCCCACTTCCTGGTTCCATGCAGGAGGAAGCCACCACCCCTGAACCTGAGAGCCAATCACCACCTGAGGAGGGCGAGGAGAAGAAACCAGAGGCGGAAACAGAAGGGCCCTCTGTCTGCAACTCGGATGAGGTCGTCGTCGTCGTCGTTGCTGCGGAGAAGAAGAAGGAAGAAGAGAAGACGTCTAAAGAAGTGGTGGTAAAGGAGGAAGCTCAGGAGGTCGGGCAAGGGGACGAGGCCGCTGACGAGCCCCCGCCCAAGCAGGCCAGCAAGTACGACCGTCTGCCCGTGAAGGTGGAGGAGCGGGAGAAGGAGGAGGACCAGGTGGAGGACCGCTCGGAGCTGCTTGGCCAGGTCACTGCGTTCACCAGCGGCCTGCTGCACTGGAAGGCAGGCGGGGGAGATTCCACCAAGCACATCCAGACCCACTTTGAGCTGCGGACCGAAGTGGCAGGGAGTGACACTGACCCCACAGCCCAGGGGCCCAAGCCCAGAGTGACCGGCCAGAGTGAAAACGTGCAGGAGAAGGAGAGGAACGTGACCGCCACTATGGATGAAGTTCTGAGCTCGCGGGCAGGGGAGGGGGCCGAAGGAGACGTCGCCAGGATCCAGGTGTTCTCTTTCGCCGATCGGCCGAGGCCGGGGAACCTGACGGTCATCGAGGACGAGCCTCGCTCGTGGGACGAGGCGCCACTCTCGACGGCCGAGCCTTGGCAGGACGCCCTGGCCCGCCGCTGCGTCTGCGTGTCCAACATCGTACGCGGGCTCTCCTTCGTGCCGGGCAACGACGCCGAGATGTCCAAGCACCCGGGGCTGGTCCTGCTGCTGGGCCGGCTGGTGCTGCTGCACCACGAGCACCCCGAGAGGAAGAGGACGACGACGTCGGCGATGGTGGCGGCCACGCCGCCCACGTACCAGCGCGAGGAAGAGGAGCGCGGCCGGGCCTGCAGCAAGGACGAGTGGTGGTGGGACTGCCTGTGGGCGCTGCGCGAGAACACGCTGGTCACTCTGGCCAACATGGCCGGCCAGCTGGACCTGTCGCTCTACCCGGAGAGCATCTGCCTGCCCGTCCTGGACGGCCTGCTCCACTGGATGGTGTGCCCGTCGGCCGAGGCGCAGGACCCCTTCTGCTCGGCAGGCGCGCTCTCGAGCTCGCTGACGCCGCAGCGGCTGGCGCTGGAGTGCCTGTGCAAGCTGAGCATCCAGGACGCCAACGTGGACCTGCTGCTGGCCACGCCGCCGGTCAGTCGGCACGAGCGCCTGTTCGCCGCGCTGGTGCGCCACGTGGGCGAGCGCCGCAGCCAGGTGTGCCGCGAGATGGCGGTGGCGGCGCTGGCCAACCTGGCGCAGGGCGACCCCGGGGCGGCGCGCGGCGTGGCGCTGCAGAAGGGCTCGGTGCCCGCCCTGGTGGGCTTTCTGGAGGACAGCGTGGCCATGGCGCAATACCAGCAGTCGCCGCACAGCCTGCTGCACGCCGGACAGCCGCCGCCTCACCCCGAGCCGCCCAGCGTCAACATGATGTGCCGCGCCGCCAAGGCCCTGCTGGCGCTGGCGCAGGTGGAGGAGAACCAGGCCGAGTTTGTGCTCTACGAGAGCCGGCTGCTCGACATCTCGCTGTCGTCCGTGCTGAACTCGAGCGTGGCCGCCATCATGTGCGAGGTACTGTTTAAGCTCGGCCGCTCGTGACGGACGGCGCCGGTTGCCGGTTGGGTGTAAAGATCGCAGCGTCTCGCAGATGGGGAATGGGATTATATTTTTATTTAAAGAGAAAGAACACGCAAACAAATTGTTTTTACATACAAATGAATATATAGAGAATATATATAGCTCTTTGCCCCATTCAGTCTTCATTTGGGATTTTTAAAAAAAATAATAATTTTAATACAGATATTTAATACTTGGTGTTTTATTTCTTTTTCTATTCTTTTCTATGTGTTTGTGTTTTGCTTTTTTTTTTTTTCATTTGTTTTAACCAAAGTTGATATTGGATGATAGGTCTGGTAGTTTGAGGGTATTTTGCTCTTTAAATGTTTTATAATTGTGGCTGTTATTTTTCTGTGGGGCTTTTGTTTGTCTGGTTTGGGGGATGCAGATTTATTTAAATTGTAAGACATGTTGTAGATAGAAACTCTTGCCATGTGTTTTAAGACAAAGAAGAAGAAAAAACGCTGACTCTACTCAAGATATACATGTATCCAGTTCAGAGGGGGGGGAAAGCATTGTGCAATAGGATGCAGTCTGGCTTGTTGGAGGGAGAGGGAGCTAAACCTAATGTGAATTAATATTTTTTTGACCACAGGCAATATTTTAAAAAATTCTGACCACCAGTATTGTACTGTAGAGCCGTACCAGTATAAGAGCGAGGGTATCTCTTCTATTCTTTTTTTTTTCTTTTTTCAAAGCGATGGTTCTTGCCAGACTCGCTTCCCTGTAACACGCATGATCACAGACAGCCGGCTGAACAAGTGAACGTCTCTCTCTCTGTCTCTGTGTCCTCGGTCGCCCCTGCTCCTTCCTACAGTACCCACAAGCCCCTTTGTAAATATCAATTTTTGGACGTGCAGCAGGGGCCCTTTTAATGGTTATGTTTGTCCTTTTTTAAATCTCTAAGAGACGTGGTATAACACAAGTGATGAAAGTTGATTATAATGATTATTATTACTATACTGATCGGTCACTGAGCATTTTCGGTGACTTCTCTTGGGGTGAGGGTGAGTCGCCTCTTCACCACCCACCCTGTTGCTGTTACACAATGACATGGAACAGGTGTGGATGGCAACCTCCGTCAAGAAGGCTGTTTTTGTGTTTGTTTGTTTTTATTTTGCTAATTTGTTTTGTAAACCAATGGCAGACCGTTTCAAAAAGACGTCAAAGTGATATTTTATTCTGGATGGACTCCTGACCGGTGGTCCAGAATGCTGTTGATGCAGAGAAACGATAGCAGAATGACTTCAACATGCAAATTCCCACAAATGTAAAGTCTATGTAAACTCTTTCTCCATTTGATTTGAAGACCATTGTTTATTCAGTATAAAGTCTTTATACTACATGTTCCACATGTTAAAAAGTAAATGTACATGAAATCTGGTTGAGCACTGTGACCATGGTTTTTGAGTGTTTTGTGTTGTATTTCGAATAGGCCTGGGCGATAAAACAAAAGCCCAGCCCTACTTTCAAACACATTCAATGACTTAATTTAAAAGTGATTTTAGATACATCAATAACTGTAGTCATTCCACAATTTATTCCACATAAACAAAATGAACAGCACTAACCTTCCATCATGGATTTATCTGGGCTAGTTCTACACTACATTAATGTAGAATAGAAAAATAAAATCCCTCTACCCTTTGGCTGACTGAACAGGAGAGATCACAGGTCCTGTTTACATTCACACACAAAACTCACCCTAAATTCCTATCTGTGGGGGTGAAGTGTGACACCGTTATGGTGTCAGACCCACATCACAAGTGCTCATCTCTACCCTTTAGCCCACACCACCAATCCAACTCACGTCTCACTACTTGAGGCAGTACCAGCGCTTGCATGACTAATTCATTTAACCAGATTACGTGCGCTGCTGATGTTTGTCCTGTGCGTTTAGCAGTTACAAGCACCGTTCAGGCTTGACGCAAAAACAGTATTTTCGTGCCTTGTGCAACCATTTCAAGAGTTTGTTTTCAGCCCTCTTCGAGTGTCCGGCCCTAGAATGGCAGGCTGCCGTTGGGGAGCATCTGACTCTCGAATTCCAGGTCGTAAAGGATAATTGGCAAATCATGTGCTTATTTAAACAGCACTAGAATCCTGATTAAAGGGACCAGGAGGTTTACTCCGTTCATGTCATAATGCATGCATACATACATACATACAAATGGCTCATAGCCTTCTGCCACTTTCTTTTAATGGTACAATAGCTCGAGACAAGATCCTGTCTTAAGTCAAGAACTTGTGTGTATTTCACTTGAAAATCGTCTCAAAGCTGTTTATGTTCTGAGAAAAATCAGCTCTGTATCTGAGCCAATTTGGTAAGTCAATGTCTAAAGTAAAAAAAAAACAGGAGCAAGAGCTCACAGCACCATAAATAACACAAACGCAAGGCAAAGAAATCCACAGCCTTGTGATGACCTTGTGACCTTGCATCCCTTTTGAAATCAACCTATAATGGGAAGAAATGATGCGCACCGCTGGGGCGTAGTGGCGACATCTTTTGCTGCTTCCCTTCTTCAACGAGTAATGACAGTTGGGTCCAGTCCCTCTGAAGTCACCACCTACCAGAGGCTTTGAAAGTCTAACTTTGCATGTGGAGGGATCTCCAAAGGGCACAGTGTCTTTCAAGAAAAACTGGGTCACCATGTTGTCTGCCTTAATTTGACCTCAATCAGGTCAATTCATGAGAGACCGCGTCTGTGTCAAGTCCCGTTAAATCAGTTTTCTGATGTCGCTGAGGTTCAGGGCAGGTGTGGACCCTATGACTTGGTACTGAAGACTGCGTCCCAATCCACAGGCTCTGCGTTGGCTACTTCGTTTTTTGGGATTGCTGGGACAGAGGACTGCATCTTCTGTCTGAACTCTGACAACTGTAACAAATAAATGTTTTCAACTTGCTTTAGATGAAAACCAGTAGATACAAAAGAGGAAAACTCACAAATAATCCTATATATTGTAGTAAAGGACAAAGTCATAGGATATGCAGATAATACCTTGTCAGTAAGGTTAAAAAAGAAATTAATGTAAAATGACAGGGTTGAGGATGACTGCTCTACAGGGAAATGGTGAAAACCTCACTTGTTCAGCCTTTTATTTAAAGATTAGAAATAGTTACTTGGCTATATAAAAAAAAACAATTTTGCTCTATATAGTCTTCCAAGTGTGTTCCATCTGTTACTTACACTGTGGACGCCCATGGCCTTCCAGACGGCGAAGCTCAGTAAGCCTACGCCACACCAGGCGTAGAGAGAGCCCCATCCCAAAGCCCGCAGAGCCAGGGACGCCCCACTTTCAGGCACCACCGCTGAGCCCACCAACCCCTGGAGGACAGGACAAACACACGTGTACAATTAAAGGTTCTTTGTATAGTAGTTCATTGGGGAATGTTTTTCCCCCTGTATGTCAATTTGGGTCATAATTCATAAACAGCTTGTAGTATTGAGACTTGTAACTTTTTTCCCCCAAATCAGACAAGTTTTTAAACTCATTTTCACAGAAACATTACCTATAGGGCAATTCCACGCAAAACTGTCACATTCATAATGCCAACACAATGCTGTGGTATTTAGTTGGCGTTATAGATGTAACAGTTTTGCGTGGAATTGCCCTATAACAGACAAGGCTATAGGAGAAGAAAATAGCCAAGATGGCATGAGAATGGAAAAGAGAGATAGAACACGCCCATTGAAAACAAGCCTTTTAAACATTTTAATATAATTACTGCTTGTGTTTTTTTCACATGCTGCTTATTAAGTTAGCTAATATTAGAACTTGGCAAGACCCAGCCACCATTTTAGATGAAGAGTTAGTGTCTGAAGGATGGGAAGATGTTGATAAAGATCTGAGAAGCAGCAGTAGAACCATTAACTCAGGCATTTTATAGTTTCTCTCAAACCATGAGGACAAAAAAAAGAGACACTACAAAGATTTTGCTTTAACATCCCTTGACTGTCCAGTTAATTGCCATATAAAATTATTGTAAACTTGGCATAAGGACAAATGCAATTGATATAAAAAGCCATTCTGACATCACTGACCCAAAAAACAACTGGACGAGGTCAGTGGGTGGTGACTCATTGGGGTTCTGCGTTCTTTGCTACTTCATAATTCTGTGCTAGTCACGTCTTTTAAACAGATCTTGCTGTCTGATATATCCAGGACTGTCACAATGACCTCACAGACACATACCTCCACTCTAAATCTAATTCAGCCACTTTAGGAGCTACAATTAGTCGGGATGTTCACAGAGATGGACCCAAAGCTTAAAAATAGAAGGAAAAAGTAGCTTGGAACACTGCAAAGTATACTGCAAATGAGAGTTTTACTAAGGTTTAAGATTGTACTACTAGCCTACAATTTCTGAGGATTTGCAGCTCTATGTTCACCCATGTAAACTAGTAGGCTATGTTTGCATTTCCACTACACTGACATTGTACTCATTCCTATTTAAACTTTGAAGTGACCACAGGCTCAGCTGATCACTGTTTTGCAAGAAGACTTTTCCAGTTACTTTTAGGACTATGTCTGCCAGTTGTGTAACCGTTTTGGAAGACCCTACAAGTCCTGTTCCTGAATAACACAAGCTACCATGACAAATATTCTCCAGTGTCCTTGATTTGTAGGCTATGTGTCTGTCTGGGTAATTATCGAATGTCTTATTAACACGCCTCATATTTGAAGTAGCTGCCTAAGCAAGCCAGTTGAAGCAGAGTGTGCAAGTCTTCCAGGAAAAGGGATGGAAAAACTCTACAACTTCAATGAGAAGGACATATACTTGCACCTATACTTGTCACCATCGACATATGAAAGACTGACCTATATATCAGCTGAGGATTTTCTACATCAGTGGGCCTATGGTTCGTATTTTGGCTGGACAGGCAGGTAACGCTATCATTGAGAGATTAAAGTTCCACAACTGTCGGATTGAAATGCTCCTATGCTAAACCAAATCGAATCACATGCCAGCTAGCTTATGATCAGCCTTTGACCTGGAAGTTACTCCATTTCTTTCAAACTGAACGGTAACAGTCAACTGATGAACATCACGCCTGACTGACGGCCACTAACGTTATACACAATGCAGACAAGAGATGTCATATAGCCTACCTTGCTGAACCACTCAGGGCTCTTCTTCTTCGCCAATGCCAGGGTGGAGCCAAAACCCGCAAACATACCAGCTGTTGCCACAGTGGTTAGAAAGGCACCACCTGTGAAATCACGGTCAAGGTTAATCAATGTGAACAATAACAAAAATGGGCTAACAGTACTTGTTAATAAACAAGGCAAGTGTGGTGTATTCTGCAGTTTGGTTAACGTTGCTTAATGCGTCAAGTACATTATACATTCAAATCAGAGAAGTGACTACATGGAATCGACCGCAGAGAAACGTTAACGTTAGCTGCAGTATCAAGAAGGACGACTTTACATTAAAAGCTAGCTGGACGCTTTGGCTAGCGTGGACAGGATACAATTTAAGACAGCAGCAAGTACATATCACCAACGCAGTAACGGGGGTCTACCGTGCTTTTGAAAAGTCATCCTTATTCACCTTTTAATAACTGCAATTTCGCCTCATCAACCTCTTCTGCCATAACTTGAGGGTTGACTTTCAGTGGCGTGTGCTCTTTCTCAGCTGTCATCTTCAGCGTGTTCCACCTCAATAGACTTCCGTTCAGAACACTTAAAACAGGACTGTAGTTCCGTGTGTTTCTGTCCGTTTTACTGATGCTGCTGTGCAGTTAAGATATATATATATATATATATATTTTAAAAGCATTATCGAGTGAATGTGAATGAGAATTTAAGTAAACGCGTGGGTAATAATTAAACGTAAATAGTTGGTGATAGGTTGGACATTTATGGTTAGATCATCTTCACAGTATTACGCTCAAGGAAATATTTTCTTGAAATTACTTTAAGTGCAATACAATATTTTTGGGATAGTAGACTAACTCAAATTCACATTGATTAAATTTTACCACAACAAACGCATCCTACGCAAATATGGTAGGACTCTGTTTACTACATTTCCAGTGGTTCAACGCGCGGCTCTGTAGGGTTTGCCTGACAGGCTCAGATATTTGGTGGGCAGTAGCCTATGCGTGAAGGTGGCGGGCTGCCTGCTTTTGCGATCCTCTGGAGTTTCCACCCGTGAATTAATGACAAAGGTTCAGCTCCATGTTGCAGCTTTCATGCATTGATGGAAATTATATTCCTTCGCGCTAGCCTACTCTTGCAGCGGACGACACGTTTTGTTTTCTTATTTACGGAGAGACGCGCTTAACTGTTCCTTTCATGGATGTTGCATTTGGTGGCTGCATTGTATTTGATTCGACGGGTGTTTCAGCATTTAAACTGAAGCAGGGTATCATGCGATGTAATCTGTGGACATTTCCAAACCACTTCTCCTTGGCTGCCAAGGGGTAGAAGGACACATGAAGAACGTGTTTGTTATTTTTCAGAAACAACAAGAATTTTGGTGTTGGTTGGATGCTATTTGAGGGTTGCTTACAGATCGTATTTGATGCATGGTAAATAACGTCGATTTATGATTGGATTTGCAGTCAGTCTGTCGCCAAAAACCAATTCGAAATTCATATTTTGATTTTCCGACACAGGAACCGTTTAATTCAATAGCCTAGCTTAGCCTACCTGTCATCGTGAATTCAAGTTGCTCGCTTTTTGTCCTTTTCCCTGCTTCATAAGTCTACTGCTGCACAGTTTCACGTGCGAAACAAAATGTAGCCTGTAGGCTATAATTAAGCACTGGCTGAACTTATCGTGAGAAGATATTCCCTTTTCTTGAGACCTCTCTCAATTCACCCTTCCAAAGTTAGGACACGCGTCTGTCCCTTCCGTTGTTATGGTCTCCAGTGATTGCCCTTGAATTTCTTTTCTGTTTGGGCCTCGACAGCAATAGACAGATGCATTTCGGAGTTGATGAGCCCGTTCGGGAATGTCAGTACAGTCAGGTCTGCACGCGAAATTCATCGCCTATGGAGACGCCACATAAGAAGAAGATCTACACGCGAAAGTGGCGAGTATTCCCTGGACGGAACAAGTTCTACTGCGATGGGAGGATAATGATGGCAAAGCAGACTGGTGTCTTTTACCTCACCATGGTTCTCATCATGGTCACCAGTGGACTCTTCTTCGCATTTGAGTAAGTGTCTGTCGAGAAGATTTGCATGCCCATGCACGAATGGACCATAGCACGCCTTATTTATAGGCCTACATATGGTTTACCCACACATGTCATGCAGTCAGAGTAGAAATTAGTTTAACACTGCACATTGACAAGGTAGCCTAGTCTATATTCAAACATGTTGCATGTTGCCAATTTTGCAAAGGACAGTTATCCCTGTCATCTCTATTCTGACCTGCAAACACTTTCACACTTTCTGACTTTGTACACTATCAGCAATACAGTTGCTGAAGGATAACCGGGGCAGTTACCTGGGAGGTATTCCAAGTACGTGGTTTAGTGACAAACCTGGATAAGTGAACTCAGAGTAAGTGGTAAACATCCTACAACAAGAGCCCTATTGCATTGTTTTGTGAGGAGAATGAAGCCATACAGCTCTTCTATTAGGAGGTTTACCACTTACTCTGAGTTCACTTACCCAGTTTTGTCACTAAACCACGTACTTGGAATACCCCCCTGGCCCATTTGATGTAAATATTTTCCACAATAGCTTCTTCTCACTGCTTCCTCTGGATGATATCAGCACACAGCCAACACTGCAGGATGTTCCCAGGGATGCACTGTGCCTCACATTGACCTGACTTCTACACTCCAGTCCTTCCCAATACTAACTATTGTAATCATATTAAAGTGAAAGAGTAAAATTGGTTAACCCCACATTTTTTAGCCCCTCATGACTTACTTGTGTACCTACGTCAGAAACTAGCTGGACAGTATTGCAATACCATCCAAGTTCCCAGGAAGCTAAAGTTTCCAATAAGACGTCTTGTGATGTCTTTATTACAGTCCTGCTTAATGCAGAAGTAAGTCACCACATTCAGTTGAGTCAGTCAAATGGGGATTTTCCTGGGTCCCAGCAGTGTTTTTTGATGAGTCTTTGTTCATGTCGTCCACTTGGCCACAAGAGGTTAGTCTGGCACATAGGCCAAAAAAGGAAGAACTTAATACATTCAGTCCATAATGTTAAACATGAAAATGTCTGGTGTGGAAACCCTTGTTTTAAAAGTAAATTGAATTTGACTTCTGAGTTCAGCACATTGTGTTTGATGGACTATTAATATATAGTATAGGGTGCATGACGAAGAATGTTAAGATCCATTGCATGCAGTCAGGAAGACAGTGGTGGACTCTTATCCTGTTATCATGAGACAGAGCCAAGTTTAGAAGGAGGGTATGGGGTGTGTGCGACTCAGAACTAAGCGTTATTCCCCTCCCCCTACCTACCTCTTTTCATCTTTCATACATCCACATTCCACACAACTTCCCAAATACGACACTCTGCTGTTCTCGTTTCCATGGCAACCTTTTTCCAGCAGCTTTTGTGTGTATGTGCACGCTCTGCAACAGCCCGTTGATACCCCGGCAACCATGAGCCCACCACCCACCCCCACCCCCCTCCTAGTTTTAATCTTTTGCGGTCAGGAGTCTCATTGTTTTAGGAGCACTCCATAAAAGTAACTATGTCCCCCAGCCATCTGACCCGACCCTTAGAAATTAACCGTGTAAAACATCCACCCACGTGGTGGAAGGTCTACAGCAGGCGGAGCCTTGTGTCAGGGAGACTGGACAGCGGTGCTGTGGTAAGACACATGAGTGGTCACAATGTTTTCCCTTCTTGGCTGGCTTGAACGCTGTGATTGTCTGGGCTCCAGCATGGAAGTTTGTCCACCCGAAAATGCCCCGCTGGGGAAAAGGGTTTGACTGATTTTTGCCCTGGAGGGAGGATGCATTCGACTTTTTTTGCCTCTTGCATTGTCCCAGCAGTAGCATGTAATAACATTTCGATGTTGATTCGTTTTTGATGACTATATGTCTGGGGAATCTTTGGAATCTGGGCAACAATGACGTACACTATGGTCTTTTGTCTGGCCAAAAGCTAATTAAATGTTGATTTGTTTGCATGACATTCTATCTATGAGATCTCAGAAGAAGATACAGGCCTAGCGGGAGCATAGTTGCAGTGGGTGACAGACAAACAACTGCCAGAGGCAATGTGTCTGTGACTCACACCCTTGTGTAAGAACATCTCTTTTCATCAGGCCATCTCTTGCTGTGTGCCCATTTGTCTGCAGGCACTCCACTATGCATAGCGTGGAGATGTCTCTCTCAAATAGCAAACAGACAAAACATTAATTAGCGTTGGTCCAGACAGTCATCAAAGCTGGTGTCTCCCTGGGATGTATGGTGCTATTTTGAGCCCAGGGCTGATGGCATCTTGCCTCTAAAAGCTAATTCGATTTCAGGAATTTAGTTGCTTAGAGCTTCACTAGCCAACTGGATCAAAGCTGGATCTTTATGGAGAAACAGCATTTTGGTTGTTGTCGCTTTTTTTTTTTAGAAAGCTTAACAACATAGCTCATGGCTGAATCTGAGTGAGATGATAAGTTTGAGGAAGCTTTGATTCTTGGATTGTGTCTAATCTTTGATTCCTCTCTATTTGTGATGCAGGACTCTGCTGGAAAACTGAGTGGTAGTGTGTGTCATATTGGGTCAGCTGAGTATTCACCATACCTCAGTGAAAATGGCGCTCACAGAAATTCCGCATACTTGGAATTAGTCATAAATGACTTACGGCCGTAAAGATGCTGCGCTCAGTTAAAAGTTCAAAGGAATATGAAACTACAGAGTATCTAATCTAAGAGACTATCTCAGATCTAGCCACAATTGAATGTTACAAGAAACACCCGCAGAGAATTATAGGAATCTGTCCCTGGAGCCAAGAAAAACAGGATCTCAGTCCGCTCTCTGTACCCCATGTACAGCAGCTCCAGAAAGCTGAGAAAATCTAGAGCAGGGAACTCTGGTCATGCATGATTTTAACTTTGGTCTGACTTTGCTTTAAATATAGCTCACATTTCAAGGCATGTGTAATGGAGGATAGACTGACAATCATGTAAATGTACTTGATACAGATGCCAATGCATAACATGTGTGTGTTGTGCGTAGGCTTAGGCTGTTATTCTTTACACTGTATTTGACATACTTTTGAGTCATTTGTAAGTTGATATTGAGTTATTACTGAGACCAAGATAGGAATAGATCACTTTTGGTGTCAACAAAGATTTCACCCTCCCAAACAGGTTTGTCAGTGCAACATGAAATACAAAGTACAAAACTATTGTCTTTATTCACATCCATTAGGGGTGTAAAGGTACACATATTCGTACAGAACCGTTTAGGTACAGGACTTTAGGTTCAATACAGATGTGTTTTTAACAGTAATCAACAATAGGTTTGTTTGCTTGTGGACCAAGTTTCAAATTCGAGTTCCCACAAAAACATATTACGTGGTGGACCATATGTCATTTAAGTCAATTAACGTCAAAACATGTTGCACCTTTTCCAATTACTATTTCCATTGCACACCAAAAATATTGCCAGGGAATTTTAGGTTAGCAGTAGCTACAGGCTTAGGCCTGTTTCACACCGGGTGCGTGGCGTGAACGTTGCGTGTCAGTTGCGTGGCGGCTGCGTGGCGTTTGTCTTTGCTCACCAGAAACGTGTCTGACACGGCGATGCGGCGGCCTCTCTGCCAATTAAAACATCTCTTAATTTTTTTCTTCACTTTTTGAATGGAAACGCTTCCAACACGCTTGTGTGTCGTGTGAAAAATAGGCGTCGGTCCTATTTCTAGCATGCGCGCGTTTTCGGCGCGGCTCGAGCCACTCCAGAGACGTGCGTGTCTCGCTGGCGGTGGGCAAGCTCTAACCTGTTAACATGGGAGCCGAAATAAAAACTGACACGCTACGTAGCTGACACGCTTATGTCACTCACCCCGTGTGAAACAGCACAAACAGAAACTTACTGTACCAAAAATTAACCGAACCGTGACTTCAAAACTGAGATACTGTGGTATTGTACTGTGTACCGTTACACCTCACATCCATGGTGTAGAAAAAGAACAGAAGAATAAAAGACACTGGTTGTTTTTTCTCTCCACTGAGAAAAACTAGATAATCACGGACGTTCCATTTTTGGGTGAATTACCTTGAAGGCATTTTTGAAAACACTGCCAATCTCCAACACCTAATTACATTAGTGTGTACCCTGATGTATTTAGGGTAAGTAGTGTTTTAATAGAGCTAAATGTGGTATAATTTGAGTTAATGTGCTTCAGGATGTTGGACTGAGTTATACGGTTACAACTGTTTTCCAGTCAAGTGTGGTCAGTTGTGACATTTCCCACTGGGCCATCAAATGAAAGAACTTTTTAATAAGAGGTGCATTCAAATTTGCCAAACGTTGGCAACCTTTGTGGTGAACTGTTTTTCTAAACAGTTAAATTTGAACGATTTGGTGTTAACATTCCATTGCAACGGTAATTGCATTGGTACTTTGTCAAGCCCATGTCCATTGTATCAGAGACGGTTGATATATTAAGGATCTTTGACTGTATGTTTGCGCAGAACTACCTCCTCAGACTGTTTTCAAATGTTCGCCTATGTTTGCGAATTTGAACACACCTCAGTTCTTGAGATAGCCTATTGATAACTTTAACCCACCTCCTTTAACCCATTACTGCTTCAAGGCCAACACAACTGTAGTAGGACACACCAGATCTTGCAGGTTATCCTCCTATTGCAAGACCTAGTTAATCTTCATCATGATTTGAAAGCCAGCTATGTGCCCTTTTAATGTTATGTCTTAACAGCAAACAAACATCTTGCATCGTCTGTTTAGATAGATATGTAACATTAAGAACAGCAGAAATCTCACAACTAGAGTTACACTAAAAGTTGATAGGGGTGACTACTGACAATCTCTGGGTGAGAAAAATGTCCATTTCACCATATCAGTGTTTGCTATTTGCTCTTGCTTCCTGTTCCACTGCAGCTGTCCGTTCCTGGCGTCGAATCTGACCCCTGCCATCCCGGCCATAGGAGGGGTTCTGTTCTTCTTCGTGATGGGCATGCTGTTGAGGGCGAGCTTCAGCGACCCTGGCGTGCTTCCTCGGGCCACGCCAGACGAGGCGGCAGACCTGGAGAGGCAGATAGGTAACCTCTCTTCTATTTTTGCCTTTATTATGACGGGGCAGTGAAGAGACAGACAGGAAGCGAATGGGAGAGAGAGATGGGGTGGGATCAGGAAATAACACTGGTCGGACTCGAACCCGGGTCTCCGTGGGCTCTTGGACTGTAGCTAGTTGCACCACAGCGCCCCCCATAGGTTCCTCACTCTCCACCTCAAGCTGGTGTGTGGTAAGCATTCTGGCACATAATGGCTGCTGTGCATCACCCAGGTAGGTGCTACACATTGGTGGTGGATAGTGAGGTTCCACTTTCACTGTGAAGCACTTTGGGTGTGTAGAAGAGCGCTATAAGTTGTTGTTGTTGGTGTTGCAACCTTTCTGACAGTGACTGCCCTCTGCTCAGAACATTGTCATCGCTTGTCTTTGTGCCCACAATACAGGTTGTTTTTATTGATCAAAGAATATGAGAAGGCTCCTAGACCTACGCACGAGTTCATTCTCAAGGTGTGATTCAGATTCAGATCTTAGTATGCCTGTGGATTCTTGGCTTGTTTGTTATTTTTCACAACCAAGACATTAATTTGCTTTTCTTTCAGTCGATGAAACAGAACAACTCAACAGCAGCACTGTTAGTTGTTTACCATGAAGTTGTTTGCTTTCTTAGTATGCCAAAGTCCTGCACACTTAATCGTGGTGCCTTTTCATACAAAATTCAACTTGGATTACATTTTACGGTAATTATTCACTAAGTTGTACATTTGCTTAACACATTTCATTTCACTGTTAGTAGCTGTTAGTTGTTAGTTGCTTTGCTTTGCATTTTCCAGCTACACAGTCATGGAATCTAATGGCTCATACATTCCACAAGCATGAATATGTAGGAAATTTGAAAGCAAGGTGCAGATCCTAACAGTGTGTGGATAGATACTCTATAGCTTTGATGGCTATAAAGTGCCATATTGTATCTTGTTTCAGGCGTATATAGTTTTAAATACATTTGGGTTACATTGCTTTGGGGAAAAGCTAGCTGAGTGTACCCAAGGAGATGCAAGGTACTCAGTGATGCAGGTAGGCTAAATATCCAGTCACTACTAAGTCTTTAGCTTCAGTGATGATCCATGGGGACAAGTATTTGTTTTCTTCTTTCAGGCTGTCCTCCGCTGTACCCCCCCCCCCCCTCCCCCCCCCCCCAATTCAATTCTGACAGAGAAGCGGGGGGGAAATAATTACTTTGAGACCGTTTCAAAGATCTGAAGCTTTAGGGTTTTTCGGGCAAGTCTATTATTAGACGAGAGCTTCTCATGGGAAGAGCAGTCTCCTTTTTCAACAGCTCCGGTGCTATTTTTAACCGCTGCATATCTTACATTATGCACCATACTTGACTCTGTCAGTGACTATTAATTTTGTGGATACACTTTTCACACCGTTTGAATCTTTAGATAGAACGAGGCAATTTGTCCCATGTGCTACTGCCCCAATACCTTGTCTCTCCCTCTTAATTCTCCTCTAATCCGGTCTCAGTTTATGGCAACTTTTCTGTCTTCATTTCTTTCACTAGTCCAGAGGCAAATTCCTCAATAGAGTTTCAATTTCACGCATTTCAGTTCTCATGACATGGTACTTGCGGCTGAAGAACAAAGTGGCCTTCGCTGTCCTCCTCCAGTGTCTTGCCACTCATTCGTTCTCTTTCTCACAGACACTGTCTTACTTTCTCTATCCCTTCATCTTTTTTGTCTCTGTCTCTTCTTATCTTCCTCTCTTTTTCTGTCCCCCCCCCCTGCTGAAATGGCTATTAAACCACTGTTCTCCATCTTAGTCTATTTGCTCCTGTTCTCTTCCTCCTCTCTGTCTGGGTTCTGTCACCTTGTACTGTGGCCTAAGAACTGGACTGAGATCAGTAGCGATCTGAACTGACTACTCATATTTCCTCTGGATGTTCATTAGAGATGCTGTCCTCCAGCCGTCTGCTCTCCCATATTTCAAACCCAACCAACAGGTCAAATATTGATCCTCTCACATATTCTCATTTCAAGTAATTTACAGATTACATCTTATTCTATATTCAATATTCAGTATTCAATATTCAATATTCAGTATTCAATAGTTAGTATTTTTCTTCAGAAATGGGTAAGCTTTGTGCTATCTCCTTTACCCACATTGCTGAGTGCCATCCCTGATGATGGCTTGATTCCCCTAATTGAACTGCAGTCTAAAGCTGTTTACTGCACTCGTATTACCTAATGGGATCTGCTCAGTGTAGCATCCGAGAGTGTGCATAATTAATTAGTAAACAAACATCTCTCCACTTCAGGAACACACAATACTACCCATCCAACAACACAACAACACACTGTCAGAGTTTCCCTACTGGCACTCCTAAGAGACTTGCCTTCCTTAGGAACTTGTTTGAGTGTGCTAGACTTCTGGGCTCTTTAAGCACTTTGTTAGCATGCTGTTTAGCTTGCCACTCAGCTCTGTGGGTTTGGATGCAGGGATAAAGCGTGCACTGCTTTTAGGGGTCGTCAGGGGCAGGGGTCCGCAAACCACTGTGGTAGACCACCAGGCAGTAGACTGCCTAGTGTTTGAGACGCTCGCTCATTCACACAGCCACGGAGTGCAGTGAGTTTAAGGCAGTTCTCTCTCCCTCTCTCTATCTCTTTCTTTCTTTCTCTCTCTCTTTCTCTGTCTATCTTTATCTTCCATCTATCTCTCTATCTCTCTCTGTCTTTATCTTCCATCTCTCTCTCTATATCTCTCTCTTCTCTCTCTCTTCTCTCTTTCTCCCTCGCTCCCTCCCTCTGGCTCACTCCGTGGCTATTTGCAAGCTTCTCATAGCCCAGGCCATTTCCCTCAAAGTAGGAGCTGTGGAGTCCACTGGGCACAATAAATCACTTAGTGTGAGTCAATGAGCTGTAGCTTTTGCACTTGGAGGTTTGGATTCTTTTTGTGGGTGTGTGTGTGTGTGTATGTGTGTGTGTGCCTTACAGAAAGCGGGTGAGTGTGATTGCACGTGTTCTGTAAGACAAGTGAAACAGGCGATGTGTGCATATATATTGTGTGAGTATGTTATTGCACGTGCGTTGTGTTTATGTTTGTGTGAGAGACACTGTGTGTGTTGGGGGAGGGGGGTACAGTCATTCGGAGCAGTGCGTGTAACCTGCTGAGTTGTTGAACAGATAAATAATGTAAAGCCCAGTAAACAGTGCCATTTCCTTGGGGGAATGTGCTAGAGGGTTTTTGGGGTAGTGTGTGTTGTTTGAGTGTGTGTGTGTGTGTGTCCTAAAGTGACTGCTGGGACACCGAATGTGCTGACTTGGCAAGATCTCTCAGGGAACATGTGGAGAGTCATGTTAATGGAACATGGCCTGGCGGAGTGCGGGGACAATTAGGAGTCCCAGAGTTTCCATGCTGAGGGGCCTCCTTGTGTAAGGGTCATCAGACTCACTCTGGACCTAATGTCCCGATCTTGTCTTGAGTCTTGTCTTTCATTTCTCTCACTGTTTATCTGTCTGTCTGCATGTCTCTGTTTCCATCTCTCTGTCTGTTTTTGTATCTGTATCTTTGGCCATCTGTGTGTCTGCCTCTCATCCCTGACTTCCTGACTCTCTTTCTTTCTCTCTTTCATCCCTCTCTCTTTTCAGATGCGACGAACGGGCCCAGTGGGCCAGGGTACCGGCCTCCCCCCAGGACCAGGGAGGTGGTCATTAACGGACAGACGGTGAAGCTCAAGTACTGCTTCACCTGCAAGATCTTCAGGCCCCCAAGAGCCTCCCACTGCAGCCTGTGTGACAACTGTGTGGGTGAGTTGTGTGTGTGTGTGTGTGTGTGTGTGTGTAGTGTGTGTGTGTAGTATGTGTAGAAGAGTGAGAGTCTACAGGGTATTAGTGAGTGTTTGAAAGAAGCTATGTGTGGGAGTTTTGTCTGGATGATGAGTATCTATTAGTGTATGTGGGCAAATGTGTGATTATGCAAATGTGTTTGTTTGGGTTCAGATACTAATGTGAGATCAAATAAAAAAAAAACAAGCCTCCTTTAACTTAAAAAGTGTATTTACCTCAAGACTCTAGCAACCAGAAGAGTTCCTCTCATCCTACCCTGCCGTTGTACTGCTTCTTCACATCACTTCACTCCACCTTACAGATCGGTTTGACCACCACTGTCCGTGGGTGGGCAACTGTGTGGGCCGACGGAACTACCGCTTCTTCTACCTCTTTATCCTCTCGCTCTCCTTCCTCACTGTCTTCATCTTCGCCTTCGTCATCACCCACGTCATCCTCCGTGAGTATGACCTGCTGATGAGACATGCATCCCTCTCCCTGTTACAGTACAACTGCTCCCAAAACAAACACACACACACACACACACACACACACACACACACACACACACACACACACACTGCACATCCTAACTTCACATCCTAACATAGAGCTATGTGAAGCAATTTAGTGTGAAGTATCTGCCAGGTGGTCATAAAAGACAAAGGGAGCCAGCGCAGGGCCCAGACTCCATACCAACGTTGGCGTTATTTATGGTCAGCCATATTGACCAGGGCAGCACTGTGGGGAGTATCGTGGCCCAGACTGGACAGCAGTTCATCTCCGTAATGGATGTGATTGGGCATAGGGAGCACTAGCGGGAATGGGAGGGGGCTGCTCTACTGAAGGGTGTGTGTGGAGGAGGGAGTGGGGCGGTGTGTGTGTGTGTGTGTGTGTGTGTGTGAAGATGCTGAGGCAGTGTTTTGCAACGGTGTGCGAGAGAAAGGCTGCATGGTGGAGGTTATACTGCACGAGCAGACCAGCAAATCAATCAACACACACACACACACTCATCAACACACACACATACACATACATTTACACACACACACTGACGCACACATACACACACACACACACACACACACACTCACATACACTGACACACACACACACACTGACGCACACATACATACATACACACACACACACACACACACACTCATACACTCATCCAGCTGCCACTGGTGCTTTATTCACCTGTTTGTCAGCCTTTCTTTACTGTGCTTTCCTTAGGGGATTGGGGAACCCCGCTCACGATTAGCACAGGTGACAAGTGATCGCCCCCCTATCGAGTGCAACGGCTGTAATCAAAGCCTTGTGGTTTCGGGCGTCCCGGCTTCCTCGGGCCTAGATATTGATTGATTGCGCTATTTTCCCACAGCCTCTGTGGCCTTTAAGGGACGTCCCTAAAGCCCTTCACAATCCGCAGCTCTCGCCGTTGGAGCGTTACAGTTGGTCAGGGCCCAGATTCTGGCCTCCGTAATGATTATTGGTCTGACAGGGAGATCGCTCCGTGCTCCGAGAGCCGTCCCGCTGCTCTCTGTAGCCTCTCCTCGTCTGCTCGTGCAGGACTCGGGCAGAGAGCGCATCCTCTTGGCCAGGTCTCCGAGTTGTTCTGGACATGCCTCTCTGGCTCTGCCCGTGGGGTTGAGGTGACCGAGGGAGAGGAGGGGAGGAGAGCGCACCTGTGTAGCCCCTCCACTGGGCTCTGCTCACAGGGGGGGATCTCCGACACTGATCCTCTAAATAACTAAACGTCTGAGCGTCCTGCTTCATGCAGCTCTATTTCTCTCTCTCTCTCTCTCTCGCTCTCTCTTTCTCTCTCTCTCTCTCTCTCTTTCTTTCTCTGTCGCACGCATGCACGCGCACACACACACACTTTATATCTCTCTATCACTCTCTCTCACTCATCCCCCCCCCCCTCTCTCACTCTTTTGTTCCACACTGATGCCATAGTGAACCTGCCTCGTAGCTTAAATCCCTTTATCTCTCCTCGAGTGCGCAGGAGGCTCATCGTTCTCTAGTTACCACGGCACCGCTAACTCCTCTACCTGATTAGCATGGGAGCCCTGCACCGCGGTGTGATCTTTGCCATTGTTTGCGTTCATGAAGTGAAGGCGCTCCCTCTCTCTCCCTCTCGTCCGCAGGATCCAATCGCACGGGCTTCCTGAGTGCACTCAAAGACAGTCCTGCCAGATATCCTTTAGCGCTTCAGGCGCCGAGCCGGAACGCCGGGAGAAGAGAGAGGGAGTGGGAGTTGGAGTGTGACAGCCGCAGTTCTGGAACCTTCTGTGCATTTTGTGCCGTCGGTGCAGATGGGGACACGCTTTCCCTGTCACTCTGTGTGTGTGTGTGTGTGTGTGTGTGTGTGTGTGTGTGTGTGCGTGCGCTCGCAGGGGTCTTTTTAACATTGCATGTCAGCATATAATGTCATATCTACCTCTCTCTCTCCTCCCCCTCTCTCTCTCCTCCTCTCTTTCTCTGTGCCCCTCTCTCTCTCTTGCCCTCTCTCCCCCCCTCTCTTTCTCTCTCCCACTTTCTCGGTCTGCATCTGTCTGCATCTCTGATGTACACCTCTCTCTCGGTCTCCCTTATGTAAACATACAGCATGTGCATGTACAAGCATTGGCTGTCTTAGATCAACATTGGTGCTATATGTTCTGTATTTGAAATTACAAGTGGTGTAAATTGTCATTTCTTCCTCTGACCATAAGATGTAGAAGTTGGATTATGTCTCTCTCTCTCTCTGTCTCTCTCTTTCTTTCTCTTTCTCTCTCACTTTCTCTCCTTCCTTTTCTCTCCCTCCCTCCCATGCTGTAGATCATGCAGCTGTCGGAGTTCATATTTTATCTAATAGAATACACAAACACACAAACACACACACACATGCTTTTTGGCGGATCTCCAAGCCAAATGAAAAAGGACTTGAGAAAGTCTTTTGTAATGCACCAGGTGCAGGTGGTTGTGAAATCAAGCGTGCTGCTAAGGATAGGATGTTCATGAATATTTCCCTTGAAGGTTTTGTGTGTGTGTGTGTGTGTGTGTGTGTGTGTGTGTGTGTGTGTGTGTGTGTGTGTGTGTCCGTTCGTTGTGTGTGTGCGCGTCATGCGTGCGTG